>NC_056746.1:17577124-17872124 GCF_019279795.1 Protopterus annectens
TTTCATATATGTAAATAAGCATAATGATGATTCCTAGTGGTCTGTAGCAGGAAATACAAGTGGTACAAAAGGGCAAGAGGGTCAACAGACTACAAAGTACGGGATGATATGTTTAATACTGGATAATGATAAAGCATAGCAGAATTGAAAAAGTACATTGTGAGGGGTGCCTGACAGAATACATGATGTCTGCTACATGAAGTGGCAATACACAGAGGATAGGCTAAAGATAACAATAGGCCTTTTGAGCTGAAATAGTGGCGAACTGACAAATTTAGTTGTCAGCAGTAGGGCACTTACACAGAAATGTAAAAATACTGACTCACAACTGTAAGTAATGTGAAATGCAAAGGGATGAAAAGAGTTGCCAGGGGTAACAGCTCAGTGGTGGTAATTTCAACAGCAGGTCATTATCAATCAACGGTGCAGATTTCTTCAAGATGGTCACCAAGGTATTGGATAATGGACAGTCGGATACATACTGCATACCTCAATCTGGTCAAAGCATTGAACACTGTACTCCCCACAAGCATTATAGACAAGCTTTGAGACATACATAACACCTCCTATGCCATCTGCCTGACAGCTAGGACCGAAGAAATCAGGATAGGGGAGTCTACATCCACAAAACGGTTGATATCTACTGTAATCCTTCTGGGACTGACGCTTTTGCAATTAATTTGTGGCATGCACTTCTCTGAAGTTGCAGTTATATTAAAAGGCCTCTGGCTGACCAACTTTCTCAGCTGATTTCAAGCTTACTATAATAAAAGAATCCCTCACAGACAGAAGTATCATTAGAGTAGGTGATACCCACACTAATATATGGGTGACACAGTCATGGAATAGAGTACAATGTAAAAAAATGCATAAAGCCACACCTGAGAAAGACAATCTCTCCTGAAAAAGACTGGATTGAGAAACCACACCAAGAGTAGAAGCAATGGTGAGTGATTATGTGATCACATAGGGAATATATTTGGTTAGTTGTCATTGGGTATCTACATTTAATGGGGTGCAGTGGTGCAGCTGTTAATGGTGTCGCCTCACAGCAATCAGCTAAAATGCATTTTTATTAGCTGTATGTACTATACTACCAAGTATAACTTCACTTAAAAATGTCACATGGGTTGTTGTGTTGGAATTAACGAACTAATGCCTATGGACTACTACCAGCAGACCTTTGCAAATATCAAGCAATCTAGACTGGGAAAAAACTAACAGTGTGCAAAAGCAACCTTTCAAGCAGGAGAAATGGAGCACCAGCAAAACATCAGTTTGGGGCAAGAATGTGATATTAACAGAGGGAGTGTATAAATATTTGGGAATTGATGAAGGATCAACAGTAAAACCTGAAGAAATGAGAATAAAATTTAGTAAGCAATACTTTAGAAGACTTAAATTAAACCTTGAGAACAGCGTTGACATCTAAGAACAAAATCCAAGCTATAAACCAATATGGTCTTCCTATCCTGACTTACAATTTTGGAATAATTAACTGGCCACAAAACGTGATGGATAGATTAGATCTGAAAACACGAAGGAAGCTTCATGTGCAACAATGATTCATAAGAATCAGTGTATACGAAGATTATATATTCACCATTACAAGGAGGGATGTGCCTCCTTGAAACTGATTACATGTACAGATCTGCAATCGTGGAACTTCACACACATGTACTGATCTCACAAGACCCCAATGTACTGAAAGTTTTGAAAGATGAGGACACTAAATCTAGCAATGACATATCTGCTTAACTGAGCAGGAATGGAACTCAAAACAGAAGTATATAAAATCAGACAGCAACTGAATATACCCAAAAACAAAATAACGAATATAAGGTGAAGGACCAGATGAGAAGGCAAGAAATGTGGAAAAAGCATAACTGTAGTTGCAAGTATAGAAAACTTCTGGAAGAAGCTCATGTTTATCCATAACAAATGCAGGAATGGCTAAAGAGATGAGAATTAAAACCATGAGATGAACCAAGATCGTAGTCAGTGAACACACTGGTTGACGAAGTTCATTGAACTTGTGGTAGAAACAGACAAATGTAGGTTTTGGAAAACTGAACAGGAAGCAGTTGCACACATCATGGCTGGTTGTGACATACTAATGGCACAAGGAATTTATACTGATAGGCATAACAATGTGGCAAGACTGTTGCAATGGGGATTGTGCGAAGTGGCAGTACTTCAAAAGAGAGATGCTAGAAAAATGGATATAGTGGACCAATAAAATGAAATACATGTGAGAGATGCAACTATATAGTCAAACTGGAGGCTGAACTCTCTCAACTCAGGGCTGGCATGACCAGAGAGGAGGAGATGGTAACCACACACACAACAAACCCAGTCCCACATAGACCTACCACAACTGCAAACCAAACACATACAAACACAAAGACATACTCGGAGGCTCTAATAAAAAACTTACCAAAACAACAGAGGCTCCCAAAGCAGACATCTAAAAACCCACCACCTAAAAAACAAAACACCTGCAACACATACATCAATAAATCAGTGTGTCAATCAATCACAGCCCTTAAGGCCAAACACCATGCCTGATACACTAGTAATACGTGACTGTATAGTTAGACACACTGATGTCCCGCTTACCAGGCTGAACAAGGAGAGGGTGACTGTGAGCTGCCTATCGGGAGCTAGGATCCGCCACATAACACACGCACTCAGGTCACTCCAAAGCAAGTACAAATATACCTCCATCATTGTCCATGCTGGTGTGAATGACCTGAGACGTACCTCCCTGGACTACATGAAAAGAGACATAGAGGAGCTCTCTGATTATGTAGCCCAGGCTGGTATGACTCTGACCCTGAGCAGCATCTTGCCCTCACCAAGAATGATGCCACAATACAAAGACAAGATGATCATCTTTAATAATTGGCTCAAGTACTGGTGTCATTCTAAGGGGATCCAATATGTGTCTGCCTGGGATGACATGTTGGACAAGCCACGCTGCTTCGCAAAGGACGGCTTGCACCTGTCACCACTGGGCTTCCGGATATTGGTTAAGGCTCTTGCCACCCCCATAGTGCCTTTTTTAGGCAAGGCTAAAAACAGAAATGGAAAAAAAAACTAAAGCTAATGCTGCTCAACACCAGAAGTCTAAATCTCAAGATGCAGGCTCTCGATGCACTCCTCAGTATGGAGAACATCAACGTCTGTGCACAAACTGAAACCTGGTTCAAGGCTCCTGAGAGCACCCCAGTGCTACCAGGCTATACCTCATATCATGCCTTTCGGCCCCAAAACCTGGGCCAAACCACAAAGGGAGGGGGAGTGTCCATATTCATCAAGGACACCCACACCTCCAGGTTAGTAGCAACACATGAAGCATCGGAGACCATACAGGTGCAACTAACCATAGGCAAAACTGCTGTACAACTGGTAGCATGTTACAGACCACCATCCCAATCTCAGGAACCCCACTCAGCCTTCCTGAAGACATTGGAGGATATGAATGTATCACAAAATCACAATCATGCTGGGAGACTTCAAGTACCCAAACATAGATTGGATACATTATTCTAGCCCTAACACCCTAGCCCAAAGGTTCCTGGAATTCATAAATTCAAATGCACTGGAACAACTAGTCACCTCTACCACTAGGGGAGATAATATACTAGACCTGATCATCACAAACATGGGGACAAAATGCGCCGCACTGGAGGTATACCCCTCACTAGTGAGATCTGACTACAAACTAATCACCATGGATATACATATCCCACCTACACCCCCAGCACAAAAGACCACAGTGAAAAACTTCTGAAAAGCAGACTTCACTCTTCTTAAGACTGAGACTGCATCCTTTAAGCCCACTGGGCCAGTAGATACCACGTCCCACAATGCCGAATCCTTCACAGATGCTTTCTATGGACATCTCGAAGAATGCATGGATCATGCAATCCCAAATAAATCCAAGTCCCTCTCCACCAAAGGCAAGCGTCCTGTCTGGTGGACCTCAGCCATTATCAAATTGTATAACAAAAGACGGAAGCTACTGCACGACAGAGCAAAATCCCATAAAGGGAAGACCTCTCTGATAAACACTAGCAGAAAAATAAGTTCTCTCATAAAAACTTCCAAGGCCAACTTTGAGAGAAAAATAGCTAAGGACACTAAAGATAACCACAAAGCCTTCTTCAGCTATGTTAGAAACCTGGGCGGAAACCCTCAAATATGCTCAGAGTTTGTTCACAACAACAAAAAATACACTGAACCCACAGATATTGCCAACATTCTGGCTGACAGGTTCAGTGCAAATTTCTCCCCTCCCTCACCCCCAAAAGAAGAAATTACTTATCCCAGCTTAATGTAATCTCCCTGTCATCTCAGATGTGCAAGTGAGAACCGCCCTCAACAAAGCTAAAAACACAGCATCATTGGGACCTGACGGTATCCAGTGTTGCGTGCTAGGTGAACTCCAAGAGGAGCTAAACCCGCACATAAAACTGCTATTTAACCTTAGCCTTAGTACAGGATATGTACCTGAACACTGGCGTACAGCAACAGTGGTCCCACTCCACAAAGGGGGTACCTCTACAGACCCTGGGAACTACCGCCCCATAAGCTTAACCAGCCTGGTCTGCAAAGCTATGGAAAGAATCATTATGGAACTCATAAACAGAGACATTGGGGACCTACAGACACTTGACCCCACCCAGTTCGGCTTTGTAAAGGGCACTTCCTGCCTTTTGGACCTGGTTGCCTTTTTCGAAACAGTCACTAGATCCATTGATGAGGACAAAGCAGTCCATACAGCCTAGCTGGACTTGGCTAAGGCCTTCGACACAATACCCCACTAAGGCATCATAGATAAGCTCAACAGCTTAAACGTAAACCCTTATGTCACTAAACTGCAACTGGCAAACTGGCTAAAGGACAGAACCCATAAAGTTAAAATCGCTGGAGCAATGTGTGACTCAAAGCCAGTCACAAGTGGTGTCCCACAGGGATATGTACTGGGACCCCTCTTGTTCGGCATTTATTTCTCAGATGTTAAAGCAAACATGGGAGGGTTGTGGCTGAGAAAGTTTGCAGATGACTGCAAACTAGGCGTCATAGTCGATACAACAGCGGACACATAATCCTACAAAAAGGCCTCACAGAAATAGACAACTGGTGCCGGAGTCATGGCCTTAAACTAAATGCCAAAAAATGTATAGTCATCCTCTTTGGGGAAAAACAAAGTACCCACCAATTATCACATAGACAGCAACCCACTGAGTACCACTGTGTACCGAAAAAGTAATCAGAGGCCTAGGGACCCAAGTCGACAGCGACCTCTCATTTGACACCCACGTTGCCAAATTGGTTAGAAAAACATTCTACCTTGCACACCTTATCATGAAGGGATAGTAGTAGTGTACTGTAGTGATATAGTAGGCCTTGTGGTAGGTAGGTGAAGGGAAGGACCTTGTTCTGAGTGCAGGCCTTTGTCCACCAAAGAAATTTGTTCCTTATGCATGGAATGTGGGGGAGAGTGGTCTCCATTGCTTGAGAGTGTTGGCATCAAAGGTTCTTTAGGTACCATTGGAGTTTTCTCATGTGCAACCTGGCCACGGGGATCATTAGACCTGCAGGATGACATGTAACCCAGAGCTTGCAGAATTTTCCTTGCTGTGAGTTTTTTTCTGAGAGCTAACTGGGAAAACTAATTTCAAAGAAAGCTTTGTTTTTTGTGGTGAGAGGAAGGCTGAGGGGAGGCAACTAGATCTATGTCTGGGCTCCCCCATTCGCTTGTCAAAATGTTGAAAATCTGTGGTTCCAGTTTCCACTCGTGTGGGTCCATGAGATTTCTGCTTAGTCCGTCTGCCAGTGTATTCATTTTTTCCTGGCAGGAATTGAGCTTGTAGATGCCCTTGGTAGCTCAAGGCTGTGTTCCATAATGACATGGCTAGTCTGCAGAGGGGGTAGGAATGTGTACCCCCCTGCTTGTTTATGTACCACATCAGCGTGGTGGTGTCTGTCTTTACCATTAGTTGTCCTGGAAGAATGTAGTCTTTGAGTGCTGTCAGAGCATTCTGTACAGCTAACATTTCTTTTTGATTGATATGTAGGTGCATTTGATTTGGGTTCCATTTGCCCTGAATACACTTCCTGCCAGGTGAGTCCCCATGCGTAGTCTGATGCATCTGTAGTTAGAGTTTGGGTGGCGGGGGTAGAATGAATGGAAGACCCTTGTTTTGGTGGCAGACCTCTGACCACCATAGGAACTCCAGGCGTAGGCAAGGTATGATAGGAATCATTGTTTCCAGGCTGTGACAATGTTGACTCCATAGACTTTTTAGATACCACTGTAGTTTCCTCATATGCAGTCTTGCATATGGAATTAGAAGAATGCAGGAGGCCATGAACCCCAAGGCTTGCAGTATTTGTCTTGCAGATACAAGGGTTTTTGTGGCCACTTGTTTGAAGTAAGTTACCAAATGAGTTTGTTTTTGGCGCATGGAAGGCCTGGCTACAAATTCAGCTCTACGGCGAATAGTCCTAGAATGGAAAAGTGCAGAACCGACAATAGGGAACGTCGTGGTCTGGGCCTAGACAAGTAATGCACAAGGTATGGAAGTCTCGGTGTGTTATTTGTTTTCCGCAGCGGAGACAATTATTGACTTTTTCAGACATCGGTTAGTGCAAGAAAAAGGTACCCAATGGGGTACTTGCGTTTAGTTGTTTTCAGAGGCAACTTCTACTCTGGCAACGATCGACCGGCACACATGCAAACTGCTTTTGCTTCAAGCTCCATGGCAAGAAACACTGATGTAATGCTGCAGGCTGCTCTCTCTTATACCACTGATGACCAGACGTCAGTCTACAAGTGACAGCAGCCAGCGCAGGGGAAAACCTTTACTCTGGTATTCAGGCCAACCGAGGGCTACCCAGCAGGGATAACCCACAAGTGATGACTCCAGCAATGAAACATGAAGAACATAGTCAAAGCTTTACACCAATTTTCTCTTACTGTTTTCACTTACTGTTTTGGTGTGATTGACTGGCCCCAAAAAGTAATGAATTAGTTGGACAGAAAAGCAGTAAAAATGTTTTACACTTAACCAAATAATATATAAAAATCAGTGTATACCAAGATTATATATTTCACACCCTGATGGAGGTGTAGGCTGCCTCAAAATTGATTACATGTTTAGATCTACAGTTACTGGGTTGCATATATTATCTATTGATCACATCAGATGCAAACATAGTGAAAGTTTTAAAATATAAGGAGAGAAAGTCCAAGATGACCTCCCTGCTTAGTTTAGCAGAAGCATTCACTTGGCAAGTGGGACAAAAATCATACACCAACTGAATGTGTCAAAATAACAGATCTCATGGAATCACCTCACATTGATAAGAATTTGACACAATGGATAGGGAGACGTGAGTTGAAACTGAAGGATGAAAGGCTAATAATGACAGCCCAGGACAGTGGATTACATACAAGCTGGTTTACAAAGTCCATTGAACATATGGGCAATGAAGACAAGTGTAGGTTATGTGAAAAAGAACTGGAAACAGTCACAGACCTTGTTGCTGGGTGTAATGCACTCATGATAGAGGGCCTGTACACTGAAAGGCACAATAATGTGGCAAGATTGTTCCATTACGGATTGTGCAAACACTGAAACACAGAAGTAGCCAAGAAGCATTGGGAACATGAACCACAAAGCATTCTAGAGAATCTTGAAATGTACATCACATGGAATAACCCATTACCAATAGTTCAAAAACTAGATGTGAAAAAAAAATGATATAGCAGTTCATGAAAAAAGACAAAAACCATCAACAAAAAAGACATTGACCATTGAATCAACAATTCAATCAACTGTATAAATTATGACCATTGAAATTGCTACACATTGCAATTAGTGTCTCATGTACAGCAAGACACAAACTCAAAAAATATCAAGATTTTCAGGCATAAATGACAGCAATATGGATGCAAGATACCCAGACAATAGTAGTAGGAAAGTGGGTCTAAAAAAGGATCCACAATCATATGTTGATATGCTACCAATACATGTAACTCTGTATGAATTGCAGGAGTCATATCTGGGCCCATTATGGGTGTTGACAAGTACTTTTGGCTATACAAGATTGAAACAATACTAATTCAATGAACTTCAATCATAACCTGACTTAGGAATGGATCTATCCCCATAATGGTATTAGAAAACCAAAATATTTGAAAAAATTAAACCAGACATCTCACACAGCCACCTAAGTGGTATGCTTACAAAAACACACAACCTAAGTTTAACCCAGACATGTTCATTACTATCCTTTCATCTAAAACACACAACCTAAGTTTAACCCAGACATGTTCATTACTATCCTTTCATCTATTAACTGGTAATCCTAAAAATCCGCCCCTTAGATGATACTGTAAATGACTTCAATGCAATTTTCCCAAACAGCCTTTCACCTCTTAAACGGAAGAGACTAAAAAACAAATAATGAGATTTGGCTATCCAAACAGAGTAGAATGCTACTGCAGGACAAAAAAATATGGAAATAATGGCAGAAATACACATCATCACAATATCTTGAAAACTTCAGACTGCTTCACATCTGTACTAAAAAGTCAAATAAATGAAGACAAAAACTATACTACAGCAACATTCAGAGCAATAGTCAACACAAACCCAAACTAACCATTAAAGAAATCTTACATTCTGTCCAAAAATTCAACCATAATCCCTCTCCCATTCAACACTCAAAACTGTAATAGAGTTCAACTCTTATTTCATACATATTATTGCATCCCTAACCAAGGATTCCCACACCTAATCCCTCCCCTGCCCAAAAGCCACATAGCACTAAGTCCACTTTCACCTTCAGACATGTGCCCTCATCATATATAAAACAATTCAAACCATGGCAACATCATCTGATAAACTTCCAAGTGAGTACCTTACAATAGCCGACAAAAGCACTGCTCATCCTGTATAAATCCTTATAAATAGGTCAGTCCAGGAATCCCACGTTCCCTCTCTATGTAAAAATCACACATTATCTTTCTACACAAACTAGGAAGTTCAACAGACATCACTAACTTTAGACCTGCAGTAATCTTAGCTTCATAGGAGGGTAGTAGGCTAATTGCCTTAAAGCGCCATTTTAAGCTTAACCAATAACTAGAGGTGTGCATCAAACCCAGTACTTTGTATATATGAGGTGAAGTTCCTAACCATTATGCTGAACCCACCCTCACTGAAATACCTAAAAAATGTACTCAGAAACAACTGCTAAACCATCTCTTGCAGGAAGAACTCCTATCCCCCACACAACACAGGTTCCATACCTCCCATAGTACTTACACTGCATTCTAGCACTTACTGATACTGTCAATAAAGCTAAAGACACTGGCAAACTGGTGCCAAAGGCAAGGATTACAACTCAGCACAAAGAAATGTATTTTAGTGCCTTTGGGAAATTGTCGACTCAGGCTAATTACTCCATTGATAAAACACCCGTATGAATTGAACAGATAGTTAGAGATCTGGGAACATATATAGACAGTAATGTAGTCTTTGATCAACACTTAGCCATTTAGACACCCAACTCATAAGCAAAGAAATGGCATCCAAGTCCAGGGAAGTTGTAGTACCACTATATTCAGCCCTTATCAGACCCATTATTGAGTACAATGCCCCCTTTGGCATGTCCCTAACCAGGCACTTGTAGTAGTTAGAATGCCTTCAAAGGCTTCTTACCAGGAGAATCCAGGGTATGAATACCCTGTCCTACACAGATCACCTCAAGGCCCTGTATTACCATTCTCCTGTACTCTCCAGGGTATGAATACCCTGTCCTACACAGATCACCTCAAGGCCCTGTATTACCATTCTCCTGTACTCTCCAGGGTATGGATACCCTGTCCTACACAGATCACCTCAAGGCCCTGTATTACCATTCTCCTGTACTCTCCAGGGTATGGATACCCTGTCCTACAGAGATCACCTCAAGGCCCTGTATTACCATTCTCCTGTACTCTCCAGGGTATGGATACCCTGTCCTACACAGATCACCTCAAGGCCCTGTATTACCATTCTCCTGTACTCTCCAGGGTATGAATACCCTGTCCTACAGATCACCTCAAGGCCCTGTATTACCATTCTCCTGTACTCTCCAGGGTATGGATACCCTGTCCTACACAGATCACCTCAAGGCCCTGTATTACCATTCTCCTGTACTCTCCAGGGTATGGATACCCTGTCCTACACAGATCACCTCAAGGCCCTGTATTACCATTCTCCTGTACTCTCCAGGGTATGGATACCCTGTCCTACACAGATCACCTCAAGGCCCTGTATTACCATTCTCCTGTACTCTCCAGGGTATGGATACCCTGTCCTACACAGATCACCTCAAGGCCCTGTATTACCATTCTCCTGTACTCTCCAGGGTATGGATACCCTGTCCTACAGAGATCACCTCAAGGCCCTGTATTACCATTCTCCTGTACTCTCCAGGGTATGGATACCCTGTCCTACACAGATCACCTCAAGGCCCTGTATTACCATTCTCCTGTACTCTCCAGGGTATGGATACCCTGTCCTACACAGGTCACCTCAAGGCCCTGTATTACCATTCTCCTGTACTCTCCAGGGTATGGATACCCTGTCCTACACAGGTCACCTCAAGGCCCTGTATTACCATTCTCCTGTACTCTCCAGGGTATGGATACCCTGTCCTACACAGGTCACCTCAAGGCCCTGTATTACCATTCTCCTGTACTCTCCATGGTATGAATACCCTATCCTACACAGATCACCTCAAGGCCCTGTATTAACATTCTCCTGTACTCTGACATGGTTAGACCAGCCATAGGATATAATGCACCCTTTGACATGTATCTCACTAGATACAGCAAAAAAAGACCATAGATATTCCTAACAAAACAAACCTCTGGTTTCAAAAATCTTGTCTATCAGTAGAAGCTGGAGTCACTCTCTTTATACTCAGTTGCATATGGACTTTTAATGGGAGATTTATGCCTTGTTTTCCATGCCTTCAGTGTTTTCATTATCTGAGACTTCCTTTTTTTCTCAGTGTGTAAACAGTCCAACCAACACTAGAACAAGAAACTGGAATCTACATCAGGGAAGGAATAGAACACCTTGCACTTCCCCTTGTTCTAGAATAGACTCTATCTTTGCATGTCAAGCAGTGTAGTTCCCTGTCTGCCTTCAAACATAAGTTAAACATTTAGATGGGCACCCTAAACTACAGTCCAGGACTTACAGGCCTTGCTGTCCTTGAAAAGGTTATTAGAACTGTGGTTATTAGCAAGGCACACGTGTCCTCTAATAGCTTTGCATTTCTATGGTTACTATGATAAGATGGTCCAATTAAGAAAAAGTAGCAGGCATAACATCTTGCATTAAAAAAGCCAGAACCTTCCCTCATCTTTTTCATTTATATCACAGCAGCTGTGGGTACAGCATGCAGTACAGCTTCAAAGAATTTCTCCCCGGGTCTCCACTGAAAATGGGCCCCTAGCCCAGTCGGACACGACCCGGTAAACAAATGTAATAGATAAATGTTCACCTTATCCTATACAGCCACACACACAGACACAAATACACACATATATATTAGAACTGCAATTAATAAAACTAAAAAATGTGTTTTAAAGTTGGAAAATGTAATTTTATTTATTAAATAACCTTACTTGTGTGCATATGTTATTCACTGCTATGCATGCCACTTCTGTCACAGACTTTTGGTTATGGGTATGCTACATTGCTTGCCTTGTTATGCTGTCTTGCCTACTAGAGTAGGACTGACACGTGCACAGAGAAGCAGTGATGCAAAAATGGAACACAGCAAAACCTCAAAATGTGAGTATCTCATCCAAATTAACTTACTGACCATTAAATTACTATTTGAGTCCAAAACTTAAAACCAAAAGAAAAGGACTAAATCTCTACACTTCTGAAGCAGAGATGTAAAACAGTAGCAAATTTGAATATAATTAATTAATTAATCTATACCTGAATGTCATTTCTTTTAACAGGTTCAAAATGATAATAATTAGTAAGGTACCCCAAGTAAATATGCAATGAAAAATAAAAGCAGACATTTTTCTTGGATGTAAAACTTCTACACAATCCTGGTGTTAACATTTGTTTTCAAGGTTTCACTGTCATTAACAGCATATACCACTGTCATTCAGTTGTGCCCTCAGTTGTATTCTGCTGTCACTCAATTGACGCTGCTCACTGCCAATGCAGTCAGGGGAAGGTGCCACCTAAAATTAAATATTGCCGAAATGTGCACATAGGTATCCATGGGATAATATATTTCTATAACTGAAAGGAAATCCCAGTTGCACATTACACACAAATGCAGGAAATTACAACAAATGAAGGATAACAGTCGTTTTAGGGTATTCAGGTCATTGAACCACAGGTATCAGCATGACTCAGTTATAGTCTATGTGGGCATAAATGACCTGAGACGTGTTTCTGGAATATATGAAGAGAGATATAGTGCAACACGAAGTGTGTCCGATGCCACATTGAGCCCAGCATTGAGCACCATTCCACCATTTTCAAGGATGATGCCATAATGTATACAAAAGATGATTGACTAACAACTGGCATCATTCAAAGGGGAAACAATATTTGTTGGCCTGGGAGGATATGGTTGTCAAACCATGCTGATTCACCAGAGACAGTCCGCACCTGTTCCCTGTTGGCTCTCAGACGTTAACTACAACTTTAACCATCCCCACAAAGGCCTTTTTAGGCATTGCCAACCTGATTAACCAGCCAACATAGCTAAACCAACTCAGGATAAACTAAAGGACTTACTGTTTAATGACATAAATCTAAACAAAGGACTTACAGTTCAATGACAGAAATCTAAACAAAAATACACTACTCCCTGCAAGCTTTCCTCACCCTGGAGAAGGCTGTATAGTTACTGAGAGATGGTTTAAAGCTATAGAAAGCAATCCGGGAGTGCAGGGCTGTAATGATTTCCACACATTAACTGCATACAAAGAGAAAAAAGATGAAAGTGTCTCACCCATATCATATCTTTGCAAGCTATAGGTCCCTTTGTATGACCCAGGAAACCCACACCACTTACTTGAATAAACTAGAGTCGCTCTCCATTTGAGCTGACACCATGCTGATGGGTAACTTCAACTACCCCCATAAAAAAAATAGGAATCATACATGACTGCAAACAATCAGGCCCAAAGATAACTTGACTTTGTCAATGCAAATGCCCAGGACCAGTTAACCTGTAAGCACACTCTGGGTGAAAACATGCTTAACATATTCCCCACCAACATGCATGAACATTGCACCCCCCTGAAGTGTAACATCCTCAATGGTCAGGTCCACCATAAAGTTGTCTCCTCCAGAATAAAACCTGGGACAACAACTAACCCTGCAACTTTTAGGAATTAATCCTATGCAAATTTCCTACTAAGTGACACCCTGACAAAATTTCAAGCCCCCCAAACCCAGGGAACACTGTTGTCTATGCAGAATTGCTACAAAAACCCTCCACAGTCATGTAAACAGCTAAATAAAGGCAGCAATACTTACCCAAAAAAGAATAGGAAAAAAAGCCACCCTGGTGGAAGCCAAGCAACAGTTTCTATCAAAAGAGAAGAAAGTCATGGCCAAAAATAGGAAGTGCAATGCCCAGCAAGAGAACTCCTCATCAAACTAAACAAGCAACATGATTAATGAAGTCTATCAAAGGCTTATTTGAGTTAAAGTAGCCACCCACACTGAGGACAATCACAAGGGACTCTTAAAATATGTCCACAGCCTCAAAGGCAATACACAACAATGTGCTGAACTGATTATAAATGGAGCAACTTATACAGAGCTGAAAGGTATAACAAATCTACTAGTCAAGAAATTCATCTTCAGCATTACTCTCTTTCTCCCCATATATCTCTTAACAATTAGTTGCAACCATAACTCCCTAACCACCAGTAGGAAACGGGTCTTCAATGCACTCTCCAAAGCCAAGAATATTGTGTTCATGGACCCAGATAGTATCACAGGATGCTTTCTTACTAGCACAAAACATTACCTGTCTGATGCACTATAATCTCTGTTTAATTGTAGCCTCCAAATAGGCTTTGTGCCACAGGAGTGGAAGACTGCAGCTTCTGTACCCCTACATAAGGACTGGCCACCCACAGACTCAGGAAATCACTGATCCACAATCTTGACTAGTTTCATATGTAAAGGCATGTAAAGAATGAGGCTGAAGGTAACCTGCAAACACTGGACCCATCATAGTTCAGCTTTGTTAAATGAAGGTCATGCCTATTAAATCTGGTGGACTTTTTTGAGAGGGTCACCATAGCATTGGATGAAGGTAAGACTGTTCACACAGCTTAACTTGACCTGTTGAAGTCTTTTGATAGTATATCCCACTCATGCATTATAGACAAGCTCACTAATTTAGATATAAACCCTTTCATCACCTGTTGGATAGACAACGGGCTCACTGATAGGACCCAGGAGGTCAAAATAGATGAGGCCACCCCATCAAGAAGCCAGTAATTAGTGGAGTCCCCCAGGGCTCCTTACTGGGCCCGCTCATTTTTGGCAGCGATTGCTCTGAAATGGAAGCAAATGCTGAAGGTTTATAGCTGATTAAGTCTGTAGATGATTGCAAGCTGTGGGTTACCACTGACTTCCCTGCAGATACTAGCATTCTCCAAGAAGGTCCATCTCTGACTAACAGTTGCTGCCAAACCATAGTCATAAACAAAATGCTGAGAAATGCATAATTGCACTGCTTGGGAAGTCAACCATCCCAGCTAACTACCATGTTGATAATACTTCCCCAAGAGTCGACCCATGGTAAATTATCTGGATACGCACATAGAGGACAGTAGCCTTACTTTCAACCACCACATGCAATAGTCTGTATAAAAAGTCCTTTTATGTTGAGCAACGTATAAGTAAAAGCATGGCATCTAGATCCAAAGAGGTCATTATCCCTCCATACTCCACCATTTTCAGATCAATCTTAAGAGTAAAATCCTCACTTTGGTATGTATCTGACCAAACATATGCAGCAACTCGAGTGGCCTCTGAGGTTCCTAACAAAAAGAATACAAGGTGTAACAAACCTGCCTTGTGCAGATTTGCTTGAAGCCCTTTCCCTCTATTCAGGTACTAGACTTGGTGATTACCAATGTAAAGATCCGAGATTATCCAAGCAGCTAGGGTAGTAGCCACCTTTTAAAGTGCCTAAAGTGGGACAGATTTGTATTACTATAACTATGTATGTTTGACTAAAAGAGAACGGTATGGCAGGAGCAAATATCAATATTCATGCAGGCTTGGGCCATGGAGGCTCAGTTTGTGGATTTGCTACCTGACACCCATGTCCAGTATGGATAGATTACCAATGTAAAGATCTCAGATTACCTATTCAGATACAGGACATCATTACTTTTTAAAATTTGGTGCCTTAGAAAGTGGGTTGTATTACTATAACAATCTGTATCTATGAGTTATCATGGTTATGGTGAATAATGACATAAATATTCAGACACTGGATACTTTGGCTCAACAAGGGCGTGTGACCAGGGATTTGCTCACATCCTGCACTTGGAGATTACCTGACAGGCTCTTGAAATTATTGATAAACCCCGATATCACCCACTACTTAGCCAACTAGCTCAGAGACAGGAACCAAGAAGTCATGGATATATGAGTCTACCTCTGCAAAAAAGGCCAGTGACCAGCACCCTCTTTTGTGCAGGTCTTGTAAAGCAGAGAGTAGATGCTGAGAACCATTCCAAGAATGCACATGGACTCCTTTCCACAAAAGCCTAGAAAAGGCATTGTATCATCTATTGCTGTGGTGGAAAAAATTTTATGTGAAAAACCGTTATAGACCTGTTGAAGGTGAAAGGCCATGTCACTAAATTTTGATTGTGCCACTAAATGTCTAATTGCAGATAATAAGATCACTATCAGGAAGCTAGCTACAGCTTGGCAGTCACATTCCTACCTCAGACAATACAGGACCACTCCCAAACTGCACATACATAAAGACACACACACACACACACACACACACACACACACACACACACACACACACACACACACACACACACACACATGCACAGTTGCAAAGAATTTTATATACATACACAAGTATAAAAATGTCCCTGCAATCTGTAGAAAATGTTATATACAAGGGTTGGCTATCAAATAACAATTAAAAAAAAACAGCCTGGCGTAACAGAGTTACACAACCAGAAGCAAAGAAACAAATGTGAGAAAAATCTCACACATACTGAAAATAAATTGTTACATATACTATGCAGTGAAATGGGCAATATGTAATAAATGAATCCTAGTATACAACATTTTAAACTATTTAAATCACAAAATGATACAAAAGAAAGTACAATCAGTTCATAACTCTTACTTATCTGCTCCTCCAGCAGTCGCACACAACATATAAATTGCATAAATAATTCATCACAATTTAAATAGGAATTTCACAAGCATTAAAAAATCACTTACCTGTAATGTCCACGTGTCATATAATCATCTGCCTTTGTCTATAAAGCTGATATTTTCTTCAAACGACCTTCACATAACCAACCTACTACCAAAACAAAAAAAATCCCCATTATCTATAAAAATTATCACAACATAACCCAAAGTCAGAAGTCTTCCTTTCACGAAACCTACCAAATTCAGTTCATAATCTCAGTGTCACCACCAACAAAAAAGTAAAATTCTAAAGAAATTATATTAATAATCAAGAAAAAAGACTGCACTAACCTCTCAACCAGCCTTATGTTGTGACCATGTGTTCTCTGAGCTGAATACTGTAGAAAATGATACACATTCATCAACTCCTAAAGAATGATATCAACCACCCCCCTCATGATCCAAGAAATGAAACAGAAAAAAATCTGACAAATGATTCTCCACAGGAAGCACCCAGGCTATGCCTAAACTTGTTACTTTGTAATGAGTGCATTACCTCTTTGGCAAACTCAAATAAAGACATGCATTGAACAAATTGATACATTGTAAACAGCCCATCATTTATGCCTCTCATTCAAAATTAGGGATCAGTGCAGAAGACAGTGTAGTTAGTGCCTCATCAAGCTGAATATGGTCATTTTCACCTCTGCTAGCACCTATTGTTTAATCCAGGGGCCAAGATCAAAAATGCTTAACACATTTCCAAGGATGATGGCTGCGAGCTTAGAGTAATTATATGCAAGATGATTAATTCAAGCTTCTCTTACCACATACTGTGCCTGAGACATGACTAGAACATGTCACTGTTTTATAAATTTAGCCAGCCTTTTAGTTCATGTAATAAAGTTGAAGATACTATTGATTTTGTGCTGATATTTCAATTTACCGAAAATGAAAAAAATCTGTGTATACAATTTTAAGTGCATTATTTATGAGCCTGTCACAGACATGCAACATATTCCGAGAAATAATTACAGTGAAAATATGGGGAACCACAAATATCAGCTTCTCATGTGGGGAAGGGCTGTATTAACAGAATATAGTGTGAGGGGAACACATTCTTCTTCTCACATCACAGCAACAACCAAAATTTCATGATTTATGGGTTGGGTTGAGCTTTTCTAAACTACCATCAGCGAATGTAGATATACTAAACTACCATCACAAGATGGCCTGAAGCACAGGTGCAGAGTATAGCACATGGGCATATTTTTTAGGGATCATGTGAGTCCATTATGCTCCTGCAATGCACTGAATAGTGCACATTCAGTTTATATAGCTTGCGTAGCCCAGTGTAAATGACATATTTGTGATACAGCTATACATCAGCCACAGTGAGAACTAAAATACAGAGTAATGAGAAATGTTTCAAAATGGCTTAAAGGAGACATGCAGTTCATTAAGCAACCATAGTCCATTGTCATGTTATGAAAGCATGTATATGAGTTGACATGAAAAAAAAATATATATATATATATATATATATATATATATATATATATATATACACACACACACACACACACACACACACACACACACACACACACACACACACACACACTGGATATAAAAAGTGTACACACCTGTTAAAATGCCAGGTTTTTGTGATATAGAGACCACAATAAATAATTTAAAAACTTTTGCCACCTTTAATGTGACCTATAAACTGTACAATTCAATTGAAAAATAAATCTGTTGGGGGAAATATAAAAAATAAAAAATGTACAATAAGTAGGTTGAATAAGTGTGCACACCCTTAAACTAATACTTTGTTGAAACACCTTTTGATTTAAGTACAGCATTCAGTCTTCTTGGGTACACACCTACCATCAATTAAAGAGACTCTGATTAACCCCAAATAAAGTTCAGCTGTCCTAGTAGGATTTTCGTGACATTTACTCAGTTGCCTGCTACAGCAAAAGCCATGGTTCACAGAGAGCTTACAAAAGCATCAAAGGGATCTCATTTTTTAAAGGTATCACTCAGGAGAAGGGTACAAAAAAATTCCACAGCATTGGATATACCATGGAACACAGTGAAGACAGTCATCAAAAAGTGGAGAAAATATGGGACAACAATGGTGTTGCAAAGAACTGGATGTCCCTCCAAAACTGATGAAAAGACAAGACAAAAACTGGTCAGGGAGGCTGCCAAAAGACCTACAGCAAAACTGTAGGAGCTGAAGGAATTTCTGACAAGTACTGGTTGTGTACTACATGCGACAACAATCTCCCATATTCTCCATATGTCTGGACTATGGGGTAGGGTTGCAAGATGGAAGCCTGTTCTTACACAGAAAAACATTCAGAACCAGCTACAATTTGCAAAACAATATATCAAGTCTCCCAAAAGCATGTGAGAAAATATGTTCTGGTCTGATGAGACCAAGGTTTAACTTTCTGGCCACAATTCCAAAAGGTACATTTGGTGCAAAAACAACACTTTGCATCACCAAAAGAACACCATCCCCATGGTGAAGCATGGTGCTGACAGTGTCATGCTTTGGGGTTGCTTTTTTTCAGCTGAAACTGGTGCTTTAGTCAAGGTGGAGGGAATTATGAACAGTTCCAAATACCAGTCATTTTTGGCCCAAAACCTTCAGGCGTCTGCTAGAAAGCTGAAGATGAAGAGGAATTTCACCTTTCAACAACAATGACCCCAAGCATACATCCAAATCAACAAAAATGGCTTCACCAGAAGAAAATTAAAGTTTTGGAATAGCCCAGCCACAGCCCAGACCTAAATCCAATAGAAAATCTGTGGGGTGATGCCCTCACGATCTGAAAGATTTGGAGTGCTTTTGCAAGGAAGAGTGGGCAAATTTTACCAAGTCAAGATGTGCCATGCTGATAGACTCCAACCCAAGAAGACTGAATGCTGTAATTAAGTCAAAGGGGGCTTCAACAAAGTATTAGTTTGAGTGTGCACACTTATGCAACCAGCTTTATTGTATGTTTTTTATTTTTTATATTTTTCCCCCCAACAGATTTATTTGTTTTTCAACTGAATTGTACAGGTTATAGATTACATTAAAGGTGGGAAAAGTTTTGAAATGATTTATTGTGGTCTCATTTTTTTATATCACAAAAACCTGGCATGCTCAACCAGGTTGACTTCTTTGAGTCAGTCACCAGAGCTGTGGATGAAGGTAAGGCAGTTTATACAGCCTACCTTGATATGGCCAAGGCCTTTGATACCATTCCTCACTCGGGAATTATTGATAAACTCACCAAACTAGGCATCAACCAATATATCATTAGGTGGGTTGCAAATTGGCTCACAGCTAGAACCCACAGTGTGAAAGTAGCAGACTCCAAGTCAGACTGCTGAACAGTCACTAGTAGAGTCCCACAGGGATCGGTCCTGGGTCCTCTCCTGTTTAGCATCTACTTCTCAGAAGTCCAGGCCAACACAGAGGGACTCTGGCTGACCAAGTTTACAGATGACTGTAAGCTGGGAGCCATTATTAACACCCCAAGTGATGCAGACATCCTACAGAAAGGACTCACTGAGACCAATGACTGGTGTCAAAACCGTGGCCTTAAGCTTAATGCCAAAAAAATGCGTTGTCATCCCCTTTGGGAAAAAACTCAGTCCCCACTAATTACTACATTGATGGGAGGCCACAGAACACTGAAGGCATTATAAAAGATCTGGGACACAGGTTGACAGCAACCTATCCTTCGTCCAACACATTGCCACTGTGGTCAGAAAGTCCTTCTATGTGGCACATCTCATTACCAGGGGTTTTGAATCCAGGAAAAAAGAGGTCATTATTTCTGTCTACTCTTCCCTCATTAGACCAATCATAGAGTATAATGCCCCATTTGGCATGTACCTCACTAGACACCTGCAACAGCTGAAGAGGCCACAAAAGTACCTCATGAAGAGGATCCCTAGGCCTTAAACACATGTCCTACATGGACAGACTCAAAAAAATCCAGCTATTTTCTGTCTCATATCATCTACTAAGAAGCAATCTCTGCCTGAATTACAAAGTCATGTCTGACCCAGCTCTGTTAGAATTATACATCTAAAGAAATCCCAATCCCTCCGCACTACACACTCCAGAGACCTCAACCTCATTACCACAATCAACAGAACATGCTGGAGGGACAGGTTCATAACCCAGAGACTGCCCATGCTCTGGAATAGACTTCCCATACATGTCAAGCAGAGCACCTCACTGGCCCTCTTCAAGAGAAATCTTGATGAGTGGATGGGAAATAGGAAGTTCACTCCGGGGATCACTCCAGTGGCTGTATTTGATAGAGGCACTGGGAACTAATGTCGGGCGGCACAATGCCAGGGCACTTCTATGGGCTATGCTTGTAAAGGCTCCAAGGCCGTTAGCCTAGTACACATCTATGAACCTATATATATATATATATATATATATATATATATATATATATATATATACACACACACACACACACACACACACACACACACACACACACACACACACACACACACACACACACAGCCAATCTATCAAGGATGGGTCTGAGATGGCTTTGTATGCCAGGCACAGGTCACCTCTGAGCAGTCTGTACAAGACTGAGTAGAGAGACAGGGCTTTTAGCTTAGCTGTATAGGATAGGTGTTTGAGACCCTGCATTTTCCTGGTCAGGAGACTCTGTGGTCTCTCCAGCTGCTGCATGTGCTTGGCATGCTACATTGCTAAGGGGCCATTGTACTCGATACTGGGTCTGATAAGGGAGGAGTACAGGGATGTTATGAACTCCTTGTTCTTGAATGAAATACACTTACTTATGAGGTGGCCCATGTTGAAAGCCTTCCATACAATGAAGGCAACATGGTGGTCAAAAGTCAGGTTGCTATCAACCTGGGTGCCCAAGTCCATTACAACTGATTGCGCACTTAGTACATTGTTATTAATTGGATAATTAGTGTGGATGCCATTTTCCCCTAAGGGGATAATGATGCATGTCTTGGCATTCAGTTTGAGAATAAACTTCTGGCACCAGTCATTAGTTTGGGTAAGGCCCTCCTGGAGGATATTCACATATTTAGGGGAATTTAAGACAGTGCCCAGTTTGCAGTCATCTGCAAACCTGGTCAACCACAGACCACTGGTTTGGGCTTGCACCTCAGAAAATTATATCCCAAATGTAGAGGACCCAAGACCGATCCTTGGGGTACCCCGCTTCTTACAGGTCTACTACTACAGGTGGCTTGCCCTATTTTGACTAAGTAGGTTTTGTCAGTGAGCCAGTTAGCTACCCATCTTGTAACATATGGGTTGATGCCTAACTGGGAGAGTTTAACTATTATGCCTAGTCGGGAAGCAATGTGCGCCATCTTCCTCTCATCCATGGCTTTGGTGACTGTTTTGAAGAAGTCAGACTAGTTTAACAGGCATGATATGCCTTTGATATAAACCAGACTGTGTGGGGTCAAGTGTTTGGAGGTTGCCAATGTCCTTGTTTATAAGGTCCATGACAATGCATTCCACGGCCTTGCAGATCATTATAATTAGGCCGGTGTGCCTATAATTGCCTAGGTCAGTGTACGTTTCACCTTTGTGTAGAGGGATGACAGTGGCTGTCTACCATTTGGCTGGGATGAAGCCAGTACTCAGGCTTTGGTTGAATAGAGTCTTGAATGGAGCATAGTGCTCATGCCTGAGTTCATGTAGGATGCAGCCAGGGATGTTGTTGGGTCCCCTGAAGATTGTATTTTCTGCCTTTGAAATGGCATTAAAGAAAAGCTACCTAGTGATGAGTGGAGGGGGGCAGGTGCCATGGATGTCCTTATTTAATGATGGGGGTGGGGGGTGTAGTTTTCAGTAAAACTGTTTGACACCCGGTTTGCTAAGTCAACATCATTTGTGTATGTGGTGTTCTTGACCACCAGTTCAGAGCGGATTTGGGTGTTACCTTTGCAATTGCGGACATACATAAAGAATGCCTTGTGATTGTCCTTAGTGGATGTGGCCAATTTGAACTTGGTTAGCCTAGAGGATTTCACCAGTAGATGACTTCCCAAAGGATACGGTTATGTATTTCTTGGCATTCAGTTTTAGTCCATGGATTTTACACCTGTTAGTTGTCTGTGCCAACCCTTCTTGGAAAGCACTAGTTTTTGTAGGGGATTCTATGACTGCTCCTAATTTGCAATAGTCTGCAAATTTGGTCAGCCAGAGGCCCTTGTCATTGGTCTCAACTTCAAGCAAATAGATGCCAAAAAGGAGCAGTCACAGCACCAATCGCTGAGGGACTCCACTGGTTACTATTAGATGCAGACTCTACAATTCTAGCTTCCTTGGTCCTGTCTGTGAGCCAGCTGGCTATCCACCAGCTGACAAAATGGTCTACACCTAATCTCTTGAGTTTGTCAACAATGCCTGAGTGGAGTATTGTGTGAAATGCCTTGGCCAGGTCCATGTAGGCACTATGAACTACTTTTGCCTCATCCACTGCTTTGGTCACCTTCTCATAGAAGTCCACCAGGTTCAGTAGACATGACCTGGCCTTGAAACAAAACTAATCTGGGTTGGGCCCTGTGTCTGGAGGTTTCCTTGGTTACTATTGATCATTTCCATGAACATTCTTTCCATGACTTTACATACGATTTTAGTGGAACTTATGGGGCTGTAGTTGGCCCATCTTTTTTCAGGATGATGGTTGCTGTTCTCAGTTTGTGAGGTACAAAGCCCATTTGGAGGCTATGGCTAAATACAGATTCCTAAGGGCCTGATATGTCATGTTTCATGCTATTTAAAATGCAGCTTGGAATATTGCCAGGACTCATTGATGCGGGGTTCTTGGCCTTACAGACACAGCATTGAGGACCTGTTCCCTAGTGACAGCTGGGCAGTTATATCTGACATTATTACCTGAGGTGAGGCTGGGGAGGGACATATGTGTAAAGTTAGAGCTGAATTTGTCTGCCAGCTGATTTGCTGCATATTATGGCTCAGTATAGATAGCTCAAGTAACAATGAATTCTGCACACACCTGTGTATTGCTTTCAAGGTTATAGACAGAGCTAAAGAACAGAAAGCATTAGTGCTGACAGAGAAGGAATACTTATCAATGAAACAAACCAAAAAATCTGTTACATTATAAGCACTCAATAACTAAGTTGACTGGACCAAAATCAAAGGATTGCCATGTGCATTACATAGGCTGCCTGATTGCCATGTGCAAGGCACAGTCTTGTGTTTATGTACACGTTTTGTCCATACCAGCCAAAAGTCCATTGTTGTGCAGTATGTCAACTGACACACTGCAAAATAAGCCATGTATCACACACAGAGATGCTGTATTAGTACTATAGCACCATCATAGGTACTTCCCAGAGACAACATTCATGCTTATGCATATAATAACAAATGCCACCACCATCACCTTTACCTACCATGCATATGTAAAACCAAACAACAGACTTGACAAAGCCTATGTATGTGTACCTAGCATCACACTAAAGCAAAAACTCCAGTAATGTACCCCTTCCTTGAGTAAAGAAACACATCTGTACAAAAATTCATTATGCACTTATAATATATGTGGTATCTGCTTCCCTGATCTCTATCTGCCACACACTGAGATCCTGAGGATAATGTCACTGCTACTCATAACAGTATCTACAACAGTAATTTTCAACCAGGGTTCCGCGGAACCCAAGGGCCAGCCAGGGGTTCCGCGACTGAATAATAAAAAAAATTAGGGCCAAAACCAACCAGGACTGCATCACGCCTGACTTGCGTACCTGCACCAAGCTATGCATGTGCACTGTGCGGTTATTAGTTGTTGCACTTGTTTACCTCAACACTATTTCCGTTTCCGTTGTTAGACTCGTACGGCGTCGGACGTACGCATTCATTTTCAATATAGTTTAAATCTAACTGTACTTTTACCGCTAACATGGACCGATTTATTAAAAAACAAAAATTAGATGAAGCTGACGTTACTGAGCAATCGCCTGACGTTGCATCCGAATCCACAGAGCCGACGGTGCAGAAAATTGATGCTGTTGATTCTCGTCGTAAGACTCGTCAGTGCAGTAATAATTATTTAGGTATGGGACTGAATGTGCAAAAAATAAAAAGAAAAGAAAGAATGTAAGAAGGATCAGATGAGAAAGAAAGAAATGTGGAAAGTCGGGAGTAGAGGTAATGCAGCCCCTGCCTCACATTTAGCATTTTTTCTACTATTATTTTCATCAGCTTATTTGTTTGATCCAAAGTGCTTCACTCAAATGGTTCTTTAAGAGCTGTAGCATATCTTATAGGCTACTATGTTACTTTGTCTTCACATGTTTTCTTATATAATTTTTTATAGCTTCTGTTCAGCTACTGATTATAAAAAAGTTAGTATATCTGAAATTGGACACTGTAAAGCTGGTTTGAGTTTAACTGTATGTACAGAAATATAACAATATTTTAGTTGTAATACCTTTTTGTATGTGCCCAAAGATCTGATCCATTTTTCATATCTGGGTCCTTATATTGATTGTCTTTATTAATAATATTTATTGATTTATTTATTTAATACTTATTATTATACCACAGTCCTGATCAGTTCGATTGATCACCTCTAAAAAGTTATTCTTGTTTTTTTTTCTATTATATTTTGTTTTACATTACACTGTGCTGTGTAACCATACTACAAAATGTCCATGCAACAAGGCAGAACACATGTAGGGCATGATTTGGTAATAAGAACACAATCCCCATGATCAAATTAAAGTATCCACTATGGTTAAAAATATTATTTACCCATCCCCTACTGTACTGTATTGCTGTTGAATAGCAACACAAATAAATTAATTTTAAATAATACAATTTTATAAGATGACGTCAGTTCTGCATTCATCTCTCAAAGCTGATAATTTACAGCACATATGGAGGCTGAAGTGCTGCAGTTCGAAGTCTTAAGAGGAGGGAAGACAAAAAAAAAAAAAACCTTTAGTACTTTAAATTTTAAAAATGTAGCAGCAAACAACTGCTACGGTTTATGCTGAGCACTAATGCGCTTCCATTCTGACATGCGGAAATTAAGGAAAGAAAGAAAAGAAAACCCCACTGTCTTTATACAGTCTTCTTCTTCTTTCGGCTTTTTCCCGGTTAGGGGTCGCCACAGCGGATCATCTGTCCGCTCATGACTGGCAGTGGAGTTTTACAGTGTTGAGTAGCCAGCCCGGCGCCCAACCTTCCACACACGCACACACTTTGGGCCAATCTGTCTTTATACAGTAGTGACCAGAAAAAAAAATGTTCTTAAAGGGTAAAGGAAAGGGAAAAACATTTGCCAGTGTTAGGAGCGTAATATGAACTTACAGAGTCAAGAGGTATTGCACTGCTGGAGCATCGGCAAGTGTGATATTGGCAATACACCTCTCAACTCTGTAACTTCATATAACACTCTTTATTTCGGCGCCTGTCTTCACTTGCTACATTTAACTTGTGGAGTGCTAAATCGCTTCAGTTATTGCCTGCTTTTAAAATGTAACAGCAAAAAACAGCTGCAACAATGTTATATTCCGTTTTAAAAGCACATCACTTCTGCTGCTATTACCTGTAGGAAGATAACAACAACATAAAAAAAAGCTTGGCTCCTTTTAAACTGTAGAAACTGCTTGCTACAAAGTAGCGATCAGCTGCTACAGTCCACATATGTTAGCTAAAGTACTGTAATTCCAAGTCTTATAGGCGGGTAAAGGAAAAAAGTTACTACTTCAATAATGTAGCAGCACACAGCTCCTACAGAGCACTAAGGAGCTTCAATTTTGACATCTTGACTTGGGGGAAGTAAAGACAAAAAAGAAAACACCACTACCTTTAAACAAAATAAATGCTGATTCACTACTGTGGATAATTCTTTCTCTTTCATTCTGGAAGGCTGTAAAGGCAAGGCTTTGGACCTTTTATCCTGCAGGTCTACTCCTTTGACTTGGGGACGTGGTTGATTAAAAGCACTAGCCCTGTCCTACTGTCTACACATGAATGTCATGAACAAGACATTGCACTACTGCAACAGGATGTAGTGTCTTCCTAACCTTAGACTGGATGTCTACCTAGTCAGTGGGTATGTTTTGTCCCCATGAATGCATATTGCTCTCATGTTTTTGTGTTGATGTCTTTTGCTTACAGATAGACTATCCTTTTATAAGGGTGCCCATACTCCCAGTGTCTAACAGTCTCTGCAACTTCTTCCTGTCAACTAATGCACTGCATTTAATTAATTTAGCATTTGCATAATAGCAAAATGCTGTTTCAGTGAATCTAACAGCAGTCTTGTCACATTCCATAACCTCTACATTGTTTACATACTTCTCCAGTGAATTAGCGTTTACATCAAGTTTAACTTCACTGTTGCATAACTTAGCAATGTGCCCCTCCTCCAACATTCAAAATGTAATAAATATGGAGTAGATGCCTTTGTTTTAACTAGTCACTTTTTGGTCACTCTAAGTGGCTCACCTTTATATAACATCTGATGACACAGTTCCATTTGTACCACAGTAACAAAACGTTTGGAATCTTTTCAGTTTGCCTGACATATCTACTACTTAATTATAACTAGCACTGATTGTCTAAACCTGTCAGTAACCATTACCCTTTGCCAAAAGTCCATTGTTGTGCAGTATGTCAACTGACACACTGCAAAATAAGCCATGTATCACACACAGAGATGCTGTATTAGTACTATAGCACCATCATAGGTACTTCCCAGAGACAACATTCATGCTTATGCATATAATAACAAATGCCACCACCATCACCTTTACCTACCATGCATATGTAAAACCAAACAACAGACTTGACAAAGCCTATGTATGTGTACCTAGCATCACACTAAAGCAAAAACTCCAGTAATGTACCCCTTCCTTGAGTAAAGAAACACATCTGTACAAAAATTCATTATGCACTTATAATATATGTGGTATCTGCTTCCCTGATCTCTATCTGCCACACACTGAGATCCTGAGGATAATGTCACTGCTGCTCATAACAGTATCTACAACAGTAATTTTCAACCAGGGTTCCGCGGAACCCAAGGGCCAGCCAGGGGTTCCGCGACTGAATAAGAAAAAAAATTAGGGCCAAAACCAACCAGGACTGCATCACGCCTGACTTGCGTACCTGCACCAAGCTATGCATGTGCACTGTGCGGTTATTAGTTGTTGCACTTGTTTACCTCAACACTATTTCCGTTTCCGTTGTTAGACTCGTACGGCGTCGGACGTACGCATTCATTTTCAATATAGTTTAAATCTAACTGTACTTTTACCGCTAACATGGACTGATTTATTAAAAAACAAAAATTAGATGAAGCTGACGTTACTGAGCAATCGCCTGACGTTGCATCCGAATCCACAGAGCCGACAGTGCAGAAAATTGATGCTGTTGATTCTCGTCGTAAGACTCGTCAGTGCAGTAATAATTATTTAGGTATGGGACTGAATGTGCAAAAAAGAAAAAGAAAAGAAAGAATGTAAGAAGGATCAGATGAGAAAGAAAGAAATGTGGAAAGTTGGGAGTAGAGGTAATGCAGCCCCTGCCTCACATTTAGCATATCTTATAGGCATACTATGTTACTTTAGTCTGTCTTCACATGTTTTCTGATATAATTTTTTATAGCTTCTGTTCAGCTACTGATTATAAAAAAGTTAGTATATCTGAAATTGGACACTGTAAAGCTGGTTTGAGTTTAACTATATGTACAGAAATATAACAATATTTTAGTTGTAATACCTTTTTGTATGTGCCCAAAGATCTGATCCATTTTTCATATCTGGGTCCTTATATTGATTGTCTTATTAATAATATTTATTGATTTATTTATTTAATACTTATTATTATACCACAGTCCTGATCAGTTCGATTGATCACCTCTAAAAAGTTATTCTTGTTTTTTTTTCTATTATATTTTGGTTTACATTACACTGTGCTGTGTAACCATACTACAAAATGTCAATGCAACAAGGCAGAACACATGTAGGGCATGATTTGGTAATAAGAACACAATCCCCATGATCAAATTAAAGTATCCACTATGGTTAAAAATATTATTTACCCATCCCCTACTGTACTGTATTGCTGTTGAATAGCAACACAAATAAATTAATTTTAAATAATACAATTTTATAAGATGAAGTCAGTTCTGCATTAATCTATCAAAGCTGATAATTTACAGCACATATGGAGGATGAAGTGCTGCAGTTCGAAGTCTTAAGAGGAGGGAAGACAAAAAAAAAAAACCTTTAGTACTTTAAATTTTAAAAATGTAGCAGCAAACAACTGCTACGGTTTATGCTGAGCACTAATGCGCTTCCATTCTGACATGCGGAAATTAAGGAAAGAAAGAGAAGAAAACCCCACTGTCTTTATACAGTCTTCTTCTTCTTTCGGCTTTTTCCCGGTTAGGGGTCGCCACAGCGGATCATCTGTCCGCTCATGACTGGCAGTGGAGTTTTACAGTGTTGAGTAGCCAGCCCGGCGCCCAACCTTCCACACACGCACACACTCAGGGCCAATCTGTCTTTATACAGTAGTGACCAGAAAAAAAAATGTTCTTAAAGGGTAAAGGAAAGGGAAAAACATTCGCCAGTGTTAGGAGCGTAATATGAACTTACAGAGTCAAGAGGTATTGCACTGCCGGAGCATCGGCAAGTGTGATATTGGCAATACACCTCTCAACTCTGTAACTTCATATAACCCTCTTTATTTCGGCGCCTGTCTTCACCTGCTACATTTAACTTGTGGAGTGCTAAATCGCTTCAGTTATTGTCTGCTTTTAAAATGTAACAGCAAAAAACAGCTGCAACAATGTTATATTCCGTTTTAAAAGCACATCACTTCTGCTGTTACCTGTAGGAAGATAACAACAACATAAAAAAAAGCTTGGCTCCTTTTAAACTGTAGAAATCGCTTGCTACAAAGTAGCGATCATCTGCTACAGTCCACATTTGTTAGCTAAAGTACTGTAATTCCAAGTCTTATAGGCGGCTAAAGGAAAAAAGTTACTACTTCAATAATGTAGCAGCACACAGCTCCTACAGAGCACTAAGGAGCTTCAATTTTGACATCTTGACTTGGGGGGAAGTAAAGACAAAAAAGAAAACATCACTACCTTTAAACAAAATAAATGCTGATTCACTACTGTGGATAATTCTTTCTCTTTCATTCTGGAAGGCTGTAAAGGCAAGGCTTTGGACCTTTTATCCTGCAGGTCTACTCCTTTGACTTGGGGACGTGGTTGATTAAAAGCACTAGCCCTGTCCTACTGTCTACACATGAATGTCATGAACAAGACATTGCACTACTGCAACAGGATGTAGTGTCTTCCTAACCTTAGACTGGATGTCTACCTAGTCAGTGGGTATGTTTTGTCCCCATGAATGCATATTGCTCTCATGTTATTTTGTGTTGATGTCTTTTGCTTACAGATAGACTATCCTTTTATAAGGGTGCCCATACTCCCAGTGTCTAACAGTCTCTGCAACTTCTTCCTGTCAACTAATGCACTGCATTTAATTAATTTAGCATTTGCATAATAGCAAAATGCTGTTTCAGTGACTCTAACAGCAGTCTTGTCACATTCCATAACCTCTACATTGTTTACATGCTTCTCCAGTGAATTAGCATTTACATCAAGTTTAACTTCACTGTTGCATAACTTAGCAATGTGCCCCTCCTCCAACATTCAAAATGTAATAAATATGGAGTAGATGCCTTTGTTTTAACTAGTCACTTTTTGGTCACTCTAAGTGGCTCACCTTTATATAACATCTGATGACACAGTTCCATTTGTACCACAGTAACAAAACGTTTGGAATCTTTTCAGTTTGCCTGACATATCTACTTCTTAATTATAACTAGCACTGATTGTCTAAACCTGTCAGTAACCATTACTTCTATCATGTATTCTTTACTAGTTTAAACTTGACAGTCTAACCACCAATATAACAAACCTCTCAACTGTAAAGATTTTCACAGAATGTCACAGATATTTGCCTCGTATTTTTGGTCCACTTTTCATAAAATTGTGGGGTACTTACGTATTATCGCAACCACATTCAGGCAAAACGGCTCATTTCCAAGCCCTTGTCCTGGCTGAAAAATGTTACATATAACTCACTAATTTTTTTAAAAAGCAATTCACATGTAAAAATGTGACAATCGGTTTTGGTCAGTCCATTATTGGCCACCTATACTAATTCCCAAATGTGGGTATCTCTGTACAGCATGCAGCCTGCGGGAAAGTAACAGCTCTTTCGTACGAACTTCAAACATGAAACACTGACATTGAAGGTGTTTTTCTTGCCAAGATTTACATTCCCGACACTGTTCTGCAGTCTCTACATTAACTGCGGTGGATAAATTACAAGTGTTGTCATTAGCGGCATCCTCAGAGACAACTTTACTTTCATACAGAGGGTTCCCAATAACAGTAAGTATGTTAGTGAAGCAGTTCTGTACAGGAGTGTCAGGAAATAGTAGATAATAGTGTAAATTACGTTCATCACATATCATGTAAACATACTTCCTTGGAACAGTTAGTTATTCTTGACAATTCTTTCTTCTTTGGAAATATACGATTCCTATGTAAAAAGCTAATGGAGCTCTGAAAAATAACAACGGGAGCTGCTAAATTGCGCCCTTTTGAGGCCGGGGAGGGCGCAATGGTAGTGTCTAGGGCGGCGGTGAAATTAAAAAAAAAAAAAAAAAAGATATGTTGTTGTCTGTTCGGCATTTCTCGGTTAGGGGTCGTCACAACAGAACTCCGGTCCGTGAATTGCGCCCTTTTGAGGCCGGCCTGTACGGCGCCCTAGGCGGTCGCCTATGCCTAAGGCCGGCCGTGGCTGTTAAACTCAGGGTGAAGACAGGAGCCAAAATTAAGTGCATTATATAAAATTATAGAGTTAAGAGGTATACAGCACTGCTCTAACATCGGCAACCGAAATATCAGCACGTCTCAACTCTGATTCCATACGCTCCTAATTTGGTTCATATTTTCCCCTGCTACAGTCAACTCATGGAGCGTTGAATCGCTTCAGTTAAGAAGAATTGCCCCCACCCCGAAAAAAAAAATATGTGTATATAAATTGGTAAATATGCTTCAGTGTTAGATATGACAGGAATCAAAACAGCGTTGTGTTACTTTTCCGTAGGGAATGAAAATAATCCTGGCAAAGGTTAAATAGGGTCATATGTAAAGATATGAAGGTGGGGAGGGGGTGTGAACGATGACATCACACTATGGGAGGTATTATCTGACCAGACTGAGAGCGGGACGCTCCTGAAGTAAAAACAGTGAAATTACACATAAAATAGTGAGAAAAGTGCGGATTTACTAACACAGGTCCAGTTAACACTACTCAAAGTACATACTGGTGAGGAAAAAAAATTAAGTGTTCTGGAAGCTCCATCTTTGACACTCTCCCTTTAAGGATAAATTCTGTTTACTTACATCAGGGCTGCTTCTTTACTGTCTGTTTAGGAGGCTGATATTGTCAAGGGACAGTTGTTTAGTGTCTCCCTAGTGGAGAACAGTTCCTTTCAGTGAGGTATTTAAAAAGCTGGCAGAATGGGGAACAACAGGGCGGACACCCTCCAGTTCTAAAATACTTTGCTTACCCCCTCATTTGCAGTTTGTCTTGGAAGAAAAAGGACATAGCAGCCACAGGGACAAAATTCCATGCCTCCCCCCAGCACAGCAGCAGCAATAATTACATCAGAGTGTGACTGCCTACAAAGAGTCTCCATCTGTACTTTCTCCCAACCTACCAGACATCCTTGGGGCAGGGGATAAGATTCTCTCTATTGGAGTGTTTATAGAGCAGCAGATTCTTCTGAACTTGGACAAATAGGTGGTGTCCACAGGTTACATAATAACATTTGCTTATTTCCCCCATTACTAAAAACCAGTAACAAAACGCAGACTCAAGATTCCAACATTATTCACAAAACCAAAAGATTAATGCCACTACACACACACGTTTTCATCATATTAGTGCTTCATCAGAAAATAAATTTAAAACCTGCAGTCTCCAATATATACCTCTGTGTGACATTACGTCTTGTCATTCATTTTATAGTAATTATATAATAAAACAAATGATCTTATTGTCACACCCTTCTATTAAAAATATATACATGTTAATAATTAATGCATTTTATTTGTGTGTGTGTTTGTGTGTTTATGTATACACACAGATATACACACATATGTTAATCGTACAAATTGTAAGCTATTATAAATAAATTGTGGACAAATAGTGGGGGTTGAGTGAATTTGTAAAGAGGTGATTGGACAATTAGATAAATAAATGAGTAAACTGAGCTGTTTAAAATAATTGAGGACTAATAAATATGAAATTGTTCCCTACTATTTGTCCACAGTTTATTTATAATAGCTTATAATTTGTGTAATTAATACATATACATACACATTTGATATATATATATATATATATATATATATATATATGTGTGTGTGTGTGTGCATCTGTTATATGTGTGTGTGTGTGTGTGTACATATGTATACATATATATATATATATATAGATACACATACATACTGCTTATTTGTGTGAAACTGCTAGCTTAATAAGATGCATTAAATGTTAACTCATATATATATATTTTTTTTTTTTTTCAGTAGAAGGGTGTGACAGGATTGGTTGTTCATTTTATTATATAATTACTATAAAAATAAATGGCAGGATGTGATGTCACAATGAAAGAAGTATATATTGGAGAGTGCAGGTTTAAAGTTTATTTTCTGGTGGTCCTAATGATAGGACAAAAACGCTTGTGTGTGTAATGGTGTTAATCTTTTGGTTTTGTGAATAAAATCAGTGGTTTACGTTGGAATCTTGAGTCTGGGCTTGGTTACTTGCTTTTGGCAGTGCAAATATTTAAGGTTTCTCGGTGCTTGATTTTTGCACTGAAATATTGTTCGTATTTCATTTTCCCCAGTCATAAGCATCCGTCATATTTTGTGAACAAGTTGCACTTTTCCAAATCCCACAGTAAAATGTTTACTGAACTGCAAAGCATTTCAGAGAGTCCCTTTGATGGGGGTACTACTCAAGATTATTTACTGACTCCAAAGGAGAAAGACCAGTGGATGTCCATTCTGGACCTTTTTGTGGCTGTAAGTAAATTCAGGGTGTTAACGCTTCAGACCTTCCTTCCTCTGTTATGTGATTCTTTCCTTGTTACTTTTGACATGAATTATGCCTGCTTACACATGCTGCCCAGAGGGCCAATGTGCTTTGTTTCAGATTCCGTGTGTGTGATTCTGTTAACATTTTACCTTCATGCCATTTGGCTTTTTTTTCTACACTCTACAGAATTAAAATGTATATGGTTGCAGTGTAAGCACAAGTGAGACTGAAGGGAATTCATGTTTTGCCTTGTTTAGGTAATTCATTCAGATGAACTTCCTTAGTTTATACCAGGCCTTGAACCTGATATTACAGTACTTCCAGAGCCTAGGAATCTAATTGACCACAAGAAGTCCAGCTTAAACCCATCTTGGCAAAAGTGATTCCTCTGGATATAAAAAGCTGCAGTCTCTTTCTGCAACAGGCTACAGCTAAAGGAGAACTTATCTTTAGATTTCAGGACAGCACTGCCTCAAAGCAGGAACTTCTGTTAGGGCATCTAAAGTATGTAGTCATCTGCTGAATGTCACATGACAAAGGTAGAGTAGAACCTGATGAGTCTGTGGCATCAGCATACTCATTCTGTGGACAGTATCCCCCTCATGATTCTTGCAGTAAGTAAGGAATTCCTGCGGTGATATCTCCACATCTGTCTCTCAGCTCTACTACTCCCCCTGTCAGGATCTACACCAGAGACTGACAAGACATTTCAGATTGTACCCAGGGGACTTAATTTCAGCAGTCAATTTCAGGGCTCCTAGTTCAGAGAGCAGAGCAAGAAACATATCAGCCTTTGAGAAATGATATTTAGTTTGTCTTGATAGCTTTCCGGTCCGAGCTAAGACCGGGGATTTTGTTAAATAGTGATAGTACAACAGTAGTATGACACATCAGCAAGCATGGGGCTAACTTCAGTTTACCTAATTTAAGGGGAGAGAGAGCTGCTCCAATCTGTTACCACAATGAAACCTAGTCCAGGCTGAGAATGAGGCAGCAGTGTAGCCAGATTTAAGAGTGTGCACTCAGTAGTGTGTGTGTTCTAGTGGGCTGGTATTGTATTCCACATGGTGGTTACCCCCGGGTATCACTTCTGTGTCACTGTTAGACAGAGGCACAGTATACTAACCTCGAAAAAGGGCATAGCAAAATTAATTTAAAATGGGTGGCGAAAGCCAAACACACTCTGGCTAGGCTTATAAATGCCCTAGGGCAGATAGCCTAGTATGAACCTATGAACCTAAAAGCAGGTGACAAGGTATTACGCTAGTGAAGACCAGATGTTCATCGTGCATACAGCTGCAGTCATAACAGATGGGGTTATCCTGCCATCAGGCGGGTCCTCGGTCAGCCGAATTCCAAAGTCTAGGTCCGGCGTCGGTTGTCGTCGCTTCTTCCCTGACGTCAGTGTGGCAGCGGTATAAAAGAGCCAGCCGACACCATCTTCTTCAGTCTTTCTTGCCGCGCAGTGCCTGAAGCAGAAGCAGTTCGCAAGTGCCGGTCGGCCAGCTCCTGAGATTTATGAAAATATTTCAGCCGAAGTCTTCTTGAAAGCTAAGTACCCCGTTGGGGAAACTTTTCTTGCCTCAGACCGATGTCAGACAAAATTAATAATTGCATTTCATGTGAGAAGCAAATACCACATAAGGATTTCCACTCTTTCTGTATTCCTTGCCTAGGCCTGCCGTTTTTGTGCTAGGTTCAACAAACGCACTATTAAGCGTCGGGCGGAGTTCGCCCTTCACTATTTTGGTAAAAAATGTAATTATATTATGTCGTCGGATACTCCGACTCCAATTTTGAGTAAAAAACGCAAAGATAAGGACCGACATACGAGATCCGCGACTTCTACTGACACCACGCTAATGCCTACTACCGGTTCTCCGGTTCTCAGCAAGGCACCCTCAGTACCGATGACACTTCTTTACCGGTGTCTTCAGTACCCGAGGTCGCAGGCTCCTCGGTCCCCATTCCAACTACAGATACTGACGCCACTCTTGGCGGGGAAACTCAGAGTTTAGACAGGCCTGCCATTTCTCAAGGTGTCTTCTGGCCTTCCTCCTTCTCTATTAAAGCTTTCACAAAATCTAAAGCAGCCATGAAAACAAAAAAGCAAGGACCTCAGACCCCCTCTCAAGGCCCCATGCCTAAAAAACAGATGCTCAAAATGGCTGAGGATTTGATTACTCTTATCAGGGGTTCTCAACCCCCCTCGGACAAAAGGCCCAGATTAGAGGAAGACTACCCTTCCTCAGATCAAGCCTCTATTACCTCTGAACATTCTGAGGACCAGGACTATACCTATTCTCCTTTTGAAGACTCTGATGCAGAAGAGTCTATTCCCTCGGTCTCCTCCCCTGAGGACTACTGTTTTGGGGAAACCCTGCATACTTTGAGGGAACACTTTCACTGGGAAGGTCAAGATTACTCAGATTCCAAAAAAAGGCTCAGGGATTTTCTCTTGCTCCCCCAGCATAGGCCCCTGGCTGTCCCTCCTGTTTTAGATATATTAGATGATGTGTACACAGAAGCCAGCCGCAACCCAGATTCTTTACCTCCAGCTCCTGTTAAACCAGACAGATATTACCGGGTTCCTGATTCACACCAGTTCCTATATAAAAGCCATACTGCTGACCCAGAAACTATTTCACAGGGTCCCAAGGGAATTAAGGCCTCTACTGCTAAAAACCCATTACCTTCAGAGAGAGATTGCAGAGCTTTAGAAAGGTGGGGGGAAAAGGTGTATACCTCGGCAACTTTACCCATGAGGGCATTAAACTGTCAGTTTCATATGTTAAAGTATCTACAGTTTTTGTTGTCTCAGTTGAAAAGCAAAATGACACAACCAGAACAACTTGATTTAAAAGAGTTGCAGGATTTGTTGCATGGTGCAGAGCAAGTGGGTAAACATACCTTGCAGTGTGGTTTTGATGCTTTAGAGGTCTCGTGTAGAGCTGCTGTTACAGGTTCTGTCATACGTAGACATGCTTGGCTCAAAGAGCAAACCTTACCAGATCATGTCAAAGCTAAATTACTAGATGCACCCCTTCAAAAAGATGTATTGTTTGGTGTTAAAGCTGAGGAGGTACTAAAGAAAATGGAGGAAAAAGCAAGATCAATGCAAACAGTGAAGGATTTCCTGCAGGTACAACCTCCACGTTTCAGCAGGAACTGGCCTTCAAAAAAATTGGTCCTTTCCAGCCACGGACAGACCTCAAAAAGGCAGATACAGACGCCTGAGGGGTAGAGGGCAACTTCAAGGATCATTCAGAGCCAGACAATGGCAAGCACCAACCCCAAGAGGTGGAGAAGATAGATCACAGTAATTCAGAAAGCAGACACAATGACTTCCCCCTTTACCTGCCAAGCAAAGCTTTAATGGCAGCACCTTTGGGCGGAAAACTGGCATTATTCTCAAAAAATTGGCATATTGTCACAAAAGACAAATGGATTCTGGACATTATAGACAGAGGCTACAGATTCCACTTTCACACCCTTCCAAAAATGAGAGGCATGCCAAACCTGCCACAAAATCAAAGGGCAGAGGCACAAAAACAAATTTCAGCTCTCATGGACATGAAAGCTATTCAAGAGGTACCTGCAAAAGAACAAGGTCAAGGGTTTTATTCCAGACTATTCCTGGTACCAAGGAAAGACAAAGATTGAGTTGCTGGAGCCATGTCAGACTCCAAGCCGGTTACAAGTGGTGTCCCACAGGGCTCAGTCCTTGGCCCCTATTGTTCGGCATCTACTTCTCAGAAGTACAGGCAAACATAGGAGGACTATGGCTGACAAAGTTTGCGGATGACTGCAAACTGGGTGCCATAGTGGATAGTACATCGGACACAGACATCCTTCAGAGGGGTCTCACGGAAACTGATAGCTGGTGCCAGAGCCATAGCCTGAAGTTAAATGCAAAAAAGTGTATAGTCATACCCTTCGGGAAAAACAAGGTAACCCCAAGCTATCATATAGATGGCAACCCACTAAGCACAGAAGAGGTTATCAGGGACCTGGGTACCCAGGTTGACAGTGGCCTCTCGTTTGACACTCACGTTGCTAAAGTGGTTCGAAAGACCTTCTACATTGCCCATCTGATCATGAAGGGATTCACATCCAGATCAAGTGAGGTCATTGTTCCCCTGTACTCTTCACTTATCAGACCAATGATCGAGTACAATGCCCCATTCGGGATGTATCTCACCCGACACCTGCAGCAATTGGAGAGACCCCAAAAGTTCCTCACCAAAAGGATAAAGGGACTCCAAAACCTGTCATATACTGCCAGACTGAAGAAACTCCAACTCTATTCAGTTGCATACCGTCTGCTCAGAGGTGACCTGTGCCTGACATGCAAGGCCATGACCAACCCGAATTAATGGACATGCTCCACCTCAAAAAATCCAAATCCACCAGAACCACTAGAGCAAGTGACTTAAACCTTAGCACGGATATAAATAGGACGTGCTGGAGGGATAGATTTATCACCCAGAGACTCCCCATGCTGTGGAATAAAATCCCGGTCCATGTGAGGCAGAGCACCTCGCTGGCTCTGTTCAAGAGAAATCTTGACCGGTGGATGGGAGATCGTAGGTTTACCACGGGAATCATCTGTGTCACTGCTGGACAGAGGCACAACAAACTAATGGGCACATTATTTCTAACATAAGAGGTGGCGTAAGCCACATAACTTTGGGCTAGGCTTATAAATGCCTTAGGGCAGATAGCCTAGTATAAACCTATGAACCCCCTATGAACCTATTGGAGACCTATTTTAGACCTTTCCATCCTAAACACATATCTACAGGTACCAAAATTCAAGATGCTCACATTACAGCAGCTTCTTCCCATGCTGGGCAAGGAGTCTTGGCTGGTAACATTGGACCTCAAGGAGGCATACCTGCATGTCCCTATCAGACAAGATTGCAGAAGATACCTCAGATTTCTTGCAGGTTCAACCCATTATCAATTCTCTGCATTGCCCTCTGGCATATCTACTGCGCCCAGAGTGTTTACGAAATGCCTGGCATCAGTAATTGCCTTCTGTAGACTTCAAGGAATACAAATATACCCATATCTGGACGACTGCCTGATCCAAGCGGACAGCAAGGACATACTTCTGAAACACCTGGCGTTTGTAATAAAACTGTTGAACTTTCTGGGATACACAGTCAACAAAAAGAAATCAAAACTAATTCCCTCTCAAAGAATAATTTTCCTGGGTGCCAGCTTGAATGCAACCACCCAGATGGCCTACCTCACACCAGACAAACAAGGGCAACTATCTCAATACTTCAGCAAAATGGCAACCTTCACCAGGCTGACTGCAAGGAAAGTCCTGCAGGCTCTGGGATTCATGGCATCTTGCATCCTTCTGATCCCATGTGCAAAGCTGAATATGAGGAAACTTCAGTGGTACCTAAAAAACTTATGGTCTCAACACAGCCACAGTTTGGAAACAATTATACCACTCATTCCATGTCTTCAAAAGGAATTTCTGTGGTGGGCTCAAGCATGCCAAAGAAACATAGGTCTTCCTTTCTGCATACCTCAAGCAACTCAAATCATCACAACAGACGCCTCGGAATATGCCTGGGAGGCACACATGACAGATCAGTGCATTCAGGGAAAATGGTCCCAAAAAGAGAAGCACCTACACATCAACCAAAAGGAAATGCTAGCAGTGCAAAATGCTATTATGGCCTTCAAAGACCTACTGCATCCAGGCCAGCTATTGATAAGGACAGACAACACCACAGTGATGTGGTACATAAACAAACAGGGGGGAACTCATTCATACCCCCTGTGCAGACTAGCCATGACCCTATGGAACACAGCTCTGGATTTGCAAATCCAACTTCAGGCACAATTCCTGCCAGGGAAGGAAAACACACTGGCAGACAGCCTAAGCAGAAATATGACAGATCCACACGAATGGAAGTTGCATCCTCAAGTCTTCGCAAAGATAACTCAGGCTTGGGGACAGCCAGACATAGATCTCTTTGCTACCCACATAAATTACCAATTGAAAAGATTTTGTTCAAGGACCGATCATCCACAGGCCTGGAAAGTGGACGCACTTTCTTTCAATTGGACAACGTTGACAGTCTATGACTTTCCGCCTCTTCCTCTGCTGCCCAAAGTTCTATTAAAAGCCAGAGCAGAGAAGCCGAAAATTATTCTCATTGCACCAGATTGGCCAAGAAACACTGGTATCGGCTCCTGAAGAGCCTGACACATTCCCCACCATGGATCCTACCTCTAGTGCCTCTTCTGTTGTCCCAGCACAACTTCAAAACTCTTCACAGCCAGCTCAAAACCCTAAATCTAGTTGCATGGAGAATCCCTTGATCTCCCAACAGACCCTCCTCTCCAAGGAGGCGCAGGACGTCATCCTGGAGTCCAGAAGACCTTCTACTAGAAAAGTCTACTCCGCCAAATGGAAACGATTTTGTGCCTGGAATCAGAAAAAGGGCCAGAATCCTTGGGTAATAAATTTACCACAAATTTTCCAGTACCTAACTAAGATGTTAAATGGACTTTCCTTCTCCTCCATCAAAGTCCATGCTTCAGCCATTTCTGCACAATACAACACAGATCCTCCTTTATTCTCTCATCCTCTTTTAAGACAGTTCCTCAGAGGGGCAAAGAATATAAAACCACCAAGGAAACCACCAGTCCCTGCTTGGGACCTCAACTTCATATTGGAAAAGCTGACCCTTCCTCCATTTGAGCCAGCTGCTTCAACAGAACTACAATACTTGTCATGGAAAACAGCCTTCCTTCTGGCTATCACCTCAGCATGCAGGGTTTCGGAACTATAGGTCCTCATGGCTGTGCAACCTTTCATCATTTTCCATCAGGACAGAGTTTCCTTACGAACCAACCCTACCTTTATGCCAAAGGTAGTATCCAGTGTAGCCTTGAATCAGACTATCCACTTACCTACCTTTTACCCTAACCCACAAAACAAAGGGGAAAGTCTACTGCATTCCTTGGACATTCACAGACAACTTCGTTATTATTTGGACAGGACAAAGCTATTCAGGAAATCTGAGCAACTCTTTGTGTCCTATGCTACAGGTGCTCAAGGAAAGGCCATCTCCAAACAGACAATCTCAAAATGGATAGCCCACTGCATACGCTTTTGTTACTCATTTCATGGAAAAGCTGTGCCTTCAAGCATCAGATCCCACTCCACAAGGGCCACAGCTACCTCTGCAGCTTTCCTCAGGGGGGTTCCTACCAAGGACATTTTGGAAGCAACCACTTGGAGTTCAGTGCACACTTTCTCCAAACACTATCACCTTCCACTTTACTCTAAATCTAGAGCGGGATTTGCCACAGCTGTCTTGCAGGGCATCCTTGCTCCTCCTAGTTCCACTTAGTGCCTGCCATCCCTACTTAGCTTTGGGATTCTTCCCATCTGTTTTGACTGCAGCTGTATGCACGATGAACATAGTACAGTTTTGTACCTACCATAAATGTAGATGTTTGAGTGCTCATACAGCTGCAGTCCAGGTTCCCCCCCCCCTCCATCCCCTCTTAGGAGAGGCCTTATTACATACACCTTCTCATACCAACCTATTTGGGGTATTCCATTATGGTATATTTGCTTACAACTACTGTTTTTTGACTATTCTATATTGCATGATTACATAAGTTTATGTTTTGCCTTCCTTCTGGGGGCACCTGACATCTGGGGCAAGAAAAACTGAAGAAGATGGCGTCTGTTGGCTCTTTTATACCCCTGACGCACTGATGTCAGGGAAGAGGCGACGACAACAGACGCCGGACCTAGACTTTGGAATTCGGCCGACCGAGGACCTGCCTGACGGCAAGATAACCCCATCTGTTATGACAGCAGCTGTATGAGCACTCGAACATCTACATTTATGGTAGGTACAAAACTGTACTTTACCTGCAGTGGTTGCCTGGATGATGGACCTTGATGCTGGTCTGTTGTCATGTCACCTTCATCACTTTCCACCTTCAACAATAGTCTGTGTGTGGCTGATCTCTGTTGAAGTGATGTAAGGTGAAACTTATGTTGCCTCAGTGGAATAGAATGGAATAGTAAACCTAGTGTGCAGGAGGCTGATAGCTGATAGGAATGTGGGGATGGGAGTTGAGCAACACCTGAAAAAAAATTTAGAGCCAGGGCTTTCTGTGTCTAATCACTAAGTGCTGCTAAAAGGAAAGGTAGAGATTGAGGGGAAGAGTGAGTTGGGTGTTTACAGGACACTCTGTAGCTCCAAATGAGACAAGATAAGTCTGGTTCACCCAGATGATTCAAATAGCAACACAGGATTTTGTGGCTTCTGCTCTGTAGTGCAAGGTTTTTATTCAGCAAGGCAGGAGACTGCTACTCACAACCACAGCTGCTTCAAACTTGCAGCCAGGAAGACTGAAGGCTGATAACACACAAATCAAAATATCTAATTGCAAGTTATCTATTTTTAAAGAATCAAGGAGGCCATCTATTCAGACGTTCTCATTTAGTAAAGAGGTCACGGTTTTTTGTATTGGAGTGAGAAGAAGGTGATAGATCCATTTCCTGCTTCCCCCCCTTGTCAGACTGCACATTCTCTTCCACCTTTACGTGTGCCCCAGTGGAACCTTCATGTCTTCCAACATGACTGTTACTTCCCAGCGGGGTACCCTTCATCTTTGACCACGCAAATACCGTATCTCCCCAGTCCTGAGACATGAAATTTGCTGTGGGTGAACTGACCATGCTAATGCTGGAACCTGCTAGCAAGCACAACTGATCTTAAATGCTGTCCTAAAAGTTGCTGTTCTTATTAGCATTTATATTTGCAGGAATGATCTCCAAGTTAATGTTCAGGGTGCCTTAAGATATTTTTTTCAAGGACTGGGCATTCTTGAGCAACCATTCCTTTGTGCCATGGTAGTTTCTGAACTATCCCTGGGTCAGTCCATATAGATGGCAATCTTCTTTCCAAAACCAGGAGACAGACATGGGAATTTCACACATCATGGGCATGTATGTGGAACTGAGATGTTGCATCCACAGCATTGTCTCGGAAGGGAATTTTTATGTGCAAATGTGTCAGGATGATGGAGAGTAAATGTTAATGGCAAGGAGTGTGCAAGAGAGATCTCAGGGTGTGATCACATACGATAAGGGGAGGATAGAAACAACACAGAAGTACATACACACACAGGGATGGCAGTTTGTTTATACTTATGTATTTCAGTAACGTAACTGACCTAAGTGTCTAAGCAAATGAATAACACACTAGGCAGCACTGCCCATCTGAGTAATAAGCATAATCTTCTCTTTGTGTCTATACATGCTGCATTCTGTGGTCCATTTTGAATGAGTGTAGAGGGATGAACATTTGGAAACATTTTAAAGCACAAGTTTTTTTTTTGTGTTTTTTTTTTTTTTAACTAAATGGGACACATACTGTTTGCAGATTTGCAGATGTGCACAGTATAGTGTACTGTGTGTAGTGTAGTTACAATCATTATGAGCACACTGTACAGTTTTTCTGCTGTGTGTTTTGCATGAGCAGGATTCGCTACAGTGGCTACATTACACTATGCTTCACTGTGGATTTTTATGTGCTATAGCAGATGGTATGTATGCAAGCTCTCAGAAACTGAGCAGGGTCACAGTTGGTGATAATGCTGCTGTACATATATGTGCAGCACAGTTCATGAAGATTTCTTTCAAACTGCATACTTGTGCTATCCCGCATTCATTTGCTTCCTATTGTAGATGTGAGGGGGATGATTGGAGTATGATACTTATTTTACATTGGCAGAAGCAGCGGATGTGATGCTTACACTGCCTTTCAAGCAAATGTGCATGTCTGTCTGTGTGCAGTATGTACACAGACATTGGTGCTTGCTGTAACAAGAGCAGATTTATTTACTGTTAATTTTCTGGATATTACAGTGAATATGTTACCTATATCACATCCTTCTGTACAGCACATCACTTCTGCACCTTTAATAATGTGTGTGTGTGTGTGTGTTGGCATGCGCATGCAGTGGTATTTGCCTGTCTGAGTCTCCATACCGGAGTGCAGTTTTATATACTGTTAATCATTGTCAGTACATTATTCATCTGGGTGCACTCATGTACATAGCTGTACATCGGGTCATGCTTTTACTCTGAAGCTCTTTTCTTCTTGGTCCACAATTGTATGTAGTATATCTGAGCAATGTGTAAGGTCGTGGTTTCTCTGCCTTCATATTCTTTCCCTATAAACTCTATAATGTATATATTTTAAAAGAATACATGATTACTTCTCAACGGTATTAATGTTCAACTGCTGAAAAGTGATCGTGCAAAGGGCAACTTCCTTGAAAATACATGGGATAGTATCTTCTTTTGCTTCAAATTCTTATTCACAGTTTATAGATGCCATCCAAGAATGACCTTATGGATTGCAAAGACAAATTCTTGCCTGCTCGCTGAAGGAATAAAATATTTCCATTTCATGGAAAATGAGGTGAGCATGAAATGTGGCTTAAGATGTTAATATCTGGTGCTTTCAGTGTTACTTATCTTTGTATGGACATTAACTCAGATGTTCTGTCTCATATTTTGTTTCAAATATAAATTTATGACTTAAATTCATACCTTGCGTTGTTGATTCTTATTTTAATTTTATCGTATTATATATGTTATACAGGAGTTCTTTGATGAGAATCCAGGACGTGTGTGGTTGAACAGTTTTCTTTGGCAACATCCTGAGCAGCTTACCACAGAAAGTGACACAGATGTATGCCAGAACCCTGACGTTGAACAAGATCTAAGCACTGGCCATACAGAGAAGAAACGCCTTTTTGTAGACACCTTTCGCCATTTCCATCCTGATCAGAAGAATGCTTTCACATGTTGGTCAACTGCAACTGGTGCCAGACAAACTAATTATGGAACTCGGATAGATTACATCTTTGCTGACCCATGTCTGGTGGAAAAGGCATTTATAGATTCTGTTTTGATGCCAGAGGTTGAAGGGTCAGACCACTGCCCTGTCAAGGCATCACTGAACTGCAGGTGGCTTGCTTCTCCTAAATGCCCTGCTTTTTGCACCAAATACATGCCTGAGTTTGCAGGGAGGCAACAGAAACTTTCACAGTTTGTAGTGAAGATTGATAAAAACAAGGTTAGTTCTCACAATGTGGATATATTACCAGGTTCCCAGGATTCTTCTGAAATAACAGAGAATGTGGTACCAGTTGCAAAACCTAAACCATCACAATCTACTCAGAAGAGAGCAGGTACAAATCAAGGGGGAAGGAACAACAAAAAAATGAAAGCAGAGCAGCCTAGACATGGAACTCTTTTTAGTTTCTTTAAACCCAACAATATTCAGAAGAAGAGCTCAAAGGCTGAGGAGGTTGACAGAATCCAGAAACTGAGTCCTGATGATCAGGATGCAGGAAGTATAACCCAAAATACAGATGTTACAGATAACAGACTGAACTTAGAAACTACACCTTGCAACTTGGAGAAAATGGGGGAGGCTCAAAATAAACCCCAAGCTGCCTTCTGGAAATCTGTATTAAAGGGTTTACCTCCTCCACCCAACTGCCATAACCATAAGGAGCCCTGTGTCTTACGAACAGTGAAGAAACCTGGTCCAAACTGTGGCAGACAGTTCTATGTCTGTGCACGTCCTGAAGGGCATTCTTCAAATCCTGATGCACGGTGCAACACTTTTATTTGGGTCGCTAAAATTAAATGACTTTCATATTACCATAATATAAAATACTACACATGGTTTTCCACTGGAGCCTGTAGTTATTTTATTTTGTGGAGATGGTGGGAAGTACGTGTGGTGACCAGTAACTCAGGCCACTTATTAGCACTTAACATACTTCATTCCACATAAAAAGTGCTGTTACAATTAATTCATTACAGCCGAGTGATGTCTACAGGTGTTTCTGCAGTTACCTCCTACTGCTCCTCTAGGCGTCAAATATTGCTTATTCATATTTGCATTAATAATTCCAAAACCATGCTACACACAAGGTATCAGAATATTTTATCTTGAAGCATATATGAATGAATGCAAGCACAATTTTATTGATATATGACCTCTGTCAATAAGTATTTGTTAGAACTGTAAGGTGATAACGTCATTTTTTAAAGGCTGAAGCCACACCCACTGGGAGTTAAAGGTACAGACTCAAAAGAGCTCTACTGTACTGGAGGGAATGAGTTAAAGGACGAGATAATGTCTTGTCATATTCAAGTCACAATTATGCAACCAAATGGAGTTGGTAAAATAACTGCATATGATGACCTTCTGAGACCCTGTAAAATATGTAAATGTATACCTATACTTTGTCCCTGTTATGTGCTGCTGATGTATTTGCATGAGTACATGTACAGCGAGTTGGTTCATGATCATCAGTATGTTACCGAGCTTTTTGCTCTATTGTGTGAAATATGATACCATATGTTGTGAAAGTGTTTAGTTGCCTAAGGCATGCACATTCCAAATTGTGCCGTGCACTGAATTGTCTAGCTGCTGGTTCAAAATTATTGTCTTGAAGAAGTGAAAACCACACACGTTTTATAAATGGTTGCATGTGTGGCATATATGTTTGTGTGTTACTATTACGATTTTTTTTTTTTTTGCAACCTTCCAACAAAGGACAAGAACCTGGTTTACAGATTGTGCTTTTCTCATCTTGTCCTTCTAGGTTCATAGGTTACTAGGTTAGTGGCCCTAGAACCTTTATAAGCATAGCCCTGTTAATCCCGGGTTGCCTCAATTGTCCTTGGTTAGGTGGAAGTACTTTACACATCAGCACCGACAACCCCTGTCCATGAAGGACATGGGTGCCATCTCCGAGGTGAATTTGCAGTTGCCCTTCTTTTTATGTTGCAAGGAAACACAGCACAATAGTTACGGTACAACACTGTACTTGTATGTTTCATTTCAGATTAAATGTTTTTCCTTCTGGTTAAAAAAAAAACAATCTTTCTGTTCACTTGTACTTTCATTTTGATGTTCACATATGTACTAGCACTGTTAATCAGTCCATATACACTAATTGCCCTTTTAGCATTCAGATTTGTATGTCTGTGAAAATTTTTAAAAATTGCTTGAAAAATCTTCCCAAGTACCTTTTTAAAGTCATGTTGATGAACTTGTGCAAGATCTTCTGAAAGGCTTGGGTGTTATAACGTGTTTATGCTAGTACACCTCATCTGTTGTCACATTGTCTGAAAATAACTGACATTTTTCATAGTATTGGAAGTGACATGCTGTTTTCTATATTTTAAAACTATACTTCGGGTAATACCAGGCTTTAAGAGACTGGAATTTTGTACATAAAACTTGAGTGGAAAGTCTGATGTGAACTTTGACCTTCTCTAATGCTGTTCATAAGTAAGCGTGACAGCCTTTCAAATAGATACAGGCAGAGCTACACAATGAAAATGGTGCACTTTTAATATTTTAGAATGTGATTTCATTGTGCTTCAAAACTTGAGTAAAATTTTAATTTGATATAAACCTGAAATAAATGTCATCAGCTGGGCTGTACTGTTGCCTTCTGTGTGGCTCTGCTAGCATTTCTGCATCATCTTGAACTTAGGTGTTTTGCAACTTGCTTTGCTCACAGCAGCATCCCCTTTGCCAGGGTAAATGGTGTGTTTACTGCCACAGTCCCCAGTTTTCCCCACTGGTTAAACAATCTAGACCTCCTCCTTGCAGTTGTCGTGGGAAACTGCACAGGTGGCAGATGGAAAATAAGCAGGTGCTGGTGCTAAGGGTCAAGATGTTCTTCATATATACCAGTGTTACAGTCGTGCTTTGTACTAGGACTTCCTCTTGGGGAGACACAACCATCAAGTCTGATTGCTAGAGTTTAGCACCCTTTCACCTTCAGGCCAACTGAACACTCACCCCTTAGGGATATCAACATGCTCCCTGGATCAGTAACATAGCTAGGGCAGGGCGCAGGGGCAGTTGCCCCAGGCACAAAGTGTTATGTGGTGTGATCGGCCATCTGTGATGGATCCCAATCTCTCTTTTGTGAATACCAGCATTTAAAAGCCTGTATTGTATTTGTGGTCAAACCTGAACTCTGTAACACTCCCTCAGCAATTAGAAATGTTGCACTAAAGTTTGAAAATAAAAAAATATTTGTTTAACTAAAAGCTGAGTGCTGTAGTGATCCATGTATGGTATAAACTGTTAGCAACTGCTTGTTAGGAAACAATTTACTGCATTAAAAAAAAATATGTATATATTTGTTTGTTGTTGGTAACTAGTATCTGAGAAAAGAGAATTTGAGGCAGGGCACAGAAGCAGGACCTGATTGGCCCCTGCATTTCAGGAGCCCCAGGTACCTAATTGCAGACCTCTTCTGGTCTTCCATTGAAGAGCTGAGGCAAGATGGAGGAGATTTTTTTATCTCCTACCTGCTTACTGAGCAATACAAGGAACTTTTTTGCTCTTCAAATGAAGAGCTGGAGAGGCAGGGCACCACTAAAGAGATTAGCCCAGGGCACTATAAAAGCCAGCTATGCCTCTGCCCTGGATAAAGCTGATATCCTCCTGCACTATCTTTATTTCTTTCTTTTTGCGGTTCATATCACATGAACTGCTTGTTAGCATCTGTAGTCTGGCGGCATCAGCCTGCTCCAGACTGTGCCCAGATATGTATTCCTTTGTGGAATATCTTTTCTCTTCTAGATTTTCTTGTAGAGTAGTGTATTGTATAGCTGTCTTTTGGGGGGGGGGGCAGGGAGTTTGAACAACCGATTGAGTGTGGCGGATGTCTGTCCTAAGAAGAGATGGCAATTGTGCATGCGATATGAAGAATTTGCCTAAGGATTGACATAGCTAGTGTGTGTTTTGTTTAGGCCCAAAGCACACTGTTCAAAAGTTTTGTTTGTCAGGCCTATAACTGGAAAACATTAATGAGAAAGGAGCATTCCCTTCAAAACTGTCTAGACAAGAAGAGACGCGAGACCTTGACCTGTACCACTGCCCTAACCATCAGGTGACATTTCCTGTGCCTTGGACACACACAGAAAGAAATGCAAGGAGAGGGTGGTCAGGAACAGTGGAGATGCAACTATGCATCCGACATACCTACTTGGCTCAAGGGTCCAGGTGTCAGTGAGGTAAGTTTGCAACCCTCATACCATACATCTGAGTTTTCAGAGGCCTCTGACAAAAATTCCTCCATGCCTGGGATGAAAGGGCATCCCACTAAGATGAAACCTTTTCACATAATGCTGCCCTATATGGGCACATAACTGTACCGTTTTGTCATTTCAGAAGGAGGGTGGGCAGTTAGCCCCAGAATTGTTGTTAAGGAGAATATTCTTTCTGGGAAGTTGGAGGGTTGGGACTTCTATCCACAGCTTTAGCCTTTCAGGGCAGCTAACTTTACTAAAAGAGGCCAAAAGTTCAAGCATAAGATGTCCACAAAGGTAAGCTACTTTCAAATACCTGGACCTCGTGTAACTGGTATGTCTTCATTTGTTCCCCCCACCCCAAACACTCACCCAGACTTTGCCCTAAGAATGTGTCTGTCTGGCGCAAGGGTTTCTGCATGTTCTGCAGAACTTGCAACCAGTTACAAATCAGCCATCAGTATCTGGAGATCCTTTCACTAAGAGAAAGAAAAAAGAGACCTCCTCTTAACAGGCATTCTGACCCCTCCAACATTGAGGAGCAAATTTGATTATACATTTCATTTGTCTTCCTCCCTTCAGGATTTGATACTGGCACTGATGACATTAGGTTCTCTTTTTCCACAAAATAAATCTTATTTGGAGATGGTCATTGTAAAACAAAATGCCTCTTCATATTGAAAGTAAATGTTGTGTCTGACTCACAGAACCTTTACTTTGACCTTAAGACTATGGCTGCCCCTAAACCAAAAGCAAGTCTTCTACCCTTGGCAGCATTGTAGCATACCATCGAAGCTTCTGAGAACACCCAGCCCTATGCCCCTAAAAATCCTAATAGGTTTTGCACATCTTGTAGTTCCATAAATTTGTTTGTGTCTTTCGGCTTTTCCCGGTTAGGGGTCGCCACAGCAGAACTCCGGTCCACTAATGATTGGTAGTTGATTTTTACGTACCGGGTTGCCAACCCTGACGCACAACCTTCGGGTACGCCCATTCACGCATGTCTCCACGCAGAAGACGCTGTAGCTGAGAATCGAACTGGACAGCGTTGCCGTGCAAAAATTATGCAGCTCATCCAGCAGTGACTTCATTGAATCCAGAGAAAGGGTCTAATTAGGTTTCTGCTTCCAGCACTGATCCCAGTGACTAGAAGAGCAGAGTGCTTGATCGCATTGAGAAGCAGATATACAGAGCTGCCACTCTGGCTGTTCTGTCAAATTGTTAGATGCATATGACAACAGACCAGATTGCCGTCATTGGCCAGATGGAGAAAATAAGGGTAGTGTCTGATAAAGACCTGAAGGCAGATCTGTATTTCACCCAGTCCAGTTGGACTGGTGGCCAAGCACTCCAAAAAGTATAAATAAGCTGCTGTGGATGTGGCACATGTGGGGTGTGATTATGAGATGTGCTTGGCTGTGGCTGCAGCCCCTGCCAAAGGATGTTGAAGTACAGCTTCTAAATGCCACTTTAATTTAATTTGATAAGGACCTGTTGTGTTGTACCCCTACAGTTGAAGCTTTTAATAGGATCCAGGAAAGGGGAAAGGCTGTACAGTCAATGAAACATCTTGTTCACTCCCCTGTGCCAAGGTATGAGGAGAAAATAACCAACTGAGTCTGGGCCTCACTCACACAGGCAAAGAAGGAGGGTAAGCAGACAGTGTGAAAAAAGGCCCAGTGAAAAGAAGTGGCAGTGAGACCAGAAGTGGAAGCCTGAAGGTCCTCAGGATCATATGCCCCAAAGGAAGTAATCATAACTTTTAAAAGATTCTCCTTCCCCATAAACCCAAGATCACAGGAAGGTGAACCCATTTCATAAGAAACTGACCGGCATCACAGGTGACCTATGGATACTACAAATTGTTTTCCCAGGGGTTCAATCGTCATTTCCTAAGATGATCAAAAATACCAGGCAATCACCATGTACCAAGAAACCAAATCATCTGGTTCTTTACAGTCTTGGAAGAGCTTCTTCAACTAGCTGTAATAGAACCTGTACCAAGAGAGCAACATAACTAAGGGTTCTACTCGAGTCTTCCTAATTCCTAGAAAAGTGCATCCATGCAGCCTCAAAAACTTAAAAATTCAAGTCAGAATGTTTTACCGACTCCACTAAGCTCAGTTAGCTGCTTGTCAGGTGTCTTTTTTGGCTGGCAGTTGTTGGCATCTAGTGGGGATTTTGTGGTGTAGTTGAATTTTTTTTCAGAGGAAAAGTGTACTGCAAGTGCATTAGTGTTGTGAGGGGATGGGAATTTGTGTGCTTAATGCTTATTAAATTGTTTTACCTCTATCTACATGTCTGATACTGTTATCAGTTGGCACACGTTTGCGTCCCATTGGGGATCTCCACCATGACATTTTTATGAGGAGAAAACTATATTTTTTAGTGAAACAATATTTTTATTGGCAGGTATTGATGTATTTTTTCTATATCTCAATTTTCCCATCAAGCAGTAACATGTTCTCTGTTTAAGGTCTGTTATCTACTTGTCACACACTTTCTACAGTTGATACACTATCTTAATTCTCTTGGGAATTCTCATCACTTTTTTGTGGTGAAAATGTGTAATTTTAAATCAAATCTAGTTGCTGTGGTCTGGGGGCAGTAATATTTGGTGTCTGTTTAAAAAATAATTTTTAATTCTTTACTTGAGTCATGCTTGAAATTTAAAATTTTAAGCCAGATTCTTTAGACTTCACTTGATCCACTTGTCAAACACCTGTCTTAACTGGGATTTGAACCTCTGTCACAGTTTTTTGATTTTCTTCCCTGGGTTGCATAGCAAGAATGTATATATATTTTTTGAGGGGGGCACAAGGGATTATCCTTGCTAATCCACTGAAAGGAGCTTCTTCCTAGGCAGGGGACCATCCTGCTAGCCAATTCCTTTTTTTTTTTTTTTTTGGAGGAGGGGTCTTCTATTTGGCACGACTTGCAAGTAAGTTAGTCAAGGCTTTCCTTCTTGAATAATACCACAGTTGTAATGTGTGTATTATGATTTGTTATGGTTGTTCCCCCTGTGCTGCTAGTGGGTGAGGATAATTTTTTTGCAGCCAGCATTTTACCTAATAGTCTTTTTTGCTCCCTGTAAGTTTGATAGATGATATAAGAGCCTCAGACCCATACATTCAGTTTTGTCTGTGTCCCAGTTATTTAAACTATCTATTGGAATTGCTCATGACGTTACTGATATGCTTTAGAGCACCATATTTGCAGCAGTGTTGTCAGTAATTCATCAACTTCATTTTCAAGGTCTTCAGAGCATTGTTTAGCGGAGATACTATATGCTTCCCTACTTAAGGGATTCCTCCTTTGCCTTTCCTGTTTTGAGAGGGTGACAAAAAAAGAAAAAATCCAAAAACTCCAAGGAAAGGGTGCCACAGAACCAGGAACCAATAAAACCACAACAGGCACCCAAAGAGGCAGAAGGTAATAATAAAACACGAGCCTGTAGGTGTAAGTAGCAGCAGGTTTAATCACATAAAAAAAAGAAAAAAGTTATTTCAAAAGTGTTCTCCTTTTCTTTTCTGTTTGTAAATTATACTAGAAATGTTCTTATTGTCAGGAATTAAAATAAGCTTTCCAGGAAGGCAACTACATTTTCTATAAAGTAATACATGGAGTTCCAGAAGATGGCAAGGTACTCCCTTGATCTGAGACTTTCTAACTAATCTGACTCCATATGTCATCTTTTCATTCCCACCCTAGCAATCCTGTATAGTTTCCCAAAACTTTTTCTCTACAGGATTTCAGATTCTGTGTTAGAAATCTCTAAAATGACTGCATTTTTCAGTCGGTTGATATTTCAGGAACCCAAGAAAAAAGGGTCCTGCAGACTGACTACGTACCTTTCCTTATGGTCACAGTCCAAAATTATCGGACTATTGTTATCCTTTTTTATGGCTGTTTTACTGTTTCAGGTTCTGGACTTACCCTTTCAAGTAGTATCACCTCTAAAAGTACCTAAAAATGGCCTCTGTCATGTTGCAGTTCTTTACAGAGGACAGGAGCAGTCATTATCTTTTCTATATCTTGATGACTACTCTGTTCTTTCAGACATTTTTATGAGTTGCTAAAAATCTTATTTTGGGAAAAAAAATTCTCAGCCTAGGATTTCAGATGAGCCTGGAAAATCTGTACTGTAGTTTTCCTAAGTATACATATTTTTTTCTCATCCCTTTTCATAGTTTTTCTTCCTCAGGTCAAGTGTAAGGTTACTGAAAGCAATTTCTTAGATTTTCCTGTCAACCTCTGGCATTACTCAGGAAGAATCTCAGAATTCTGAATTTCTTGGCTTTGACTATTCTCAAGTGTCTTTGGCCAGACTTCACTTATAACAAATTCAATAATTGTTTTTTAGTCCCTACCCGTTCTCTTAAAAACATACATTAGACTTTATTTGGGAATTCTCTTCAAAAGGTGCAAAATTCAGGACCGCTAGAATTAGCAAGACATTTTTAAAGCACTTAATATGTTAAGAGATGATGGCTCTAATAAAATTTTTGTGTTTTCTGAGCCAGGTATAATCTCAAGACCTTCTGCTAGTGGTTGCAGGCAACTTCACAGTGTTGTTATGCTACATCAGTCAGGGGTAACCAGGTCCACCCCCCCCTTTGCAGTTTATTACAATCAGTCAGAGCAAAGCATTGCTGCAGACAAACTGAACATTACCAGGGTAAGACCCTCAGGAGGGTAACTTGAACCAGGAGATCTTCCAGGAATTGATTCATCTGTTAGCTGCAGCTATGACAGGTAGTTGTAGAAATTCTGTTTCATGTTCATGTTTCCTTTCTCAGGCCTGGAATTCAGATATTCTTTAATTTCCATGGACAAGAATGCTTCCTCTATGATGATCTACCTTTTCTTCTGATAACTGGGGTTCTACTAAAGAATTCAGATGTTCTCCCAAAAAATCATTGTGGTGGCTCCCTGTTGGCCTAGACTGCATTGGTTCTCCCTTCTTTTGAATATGGCCAAGGACAACTAGCACAAGTTTCCTCATAGGATAGGCTTATCACCCAAAATAAGGTTTATTTGATACACCCCATCCCTCAGTTTCTAAGAGGACTGACTGGATGATACAGTCTTGTGACTTTCAGGTACCATTTTTTTAACATGTTCAACAGGTACTAAAGACTAACATGCTACTAAAAAGTCATAAATGTGTTTGTGGAGACTGTTTTTTAATTGGTGCCCCTCCTCAGAATCAGATCCCCCCCCTCTAAGGTTAAGATACACTGGTCCTATAATATTTGTGTGGGTTCTTGTCTTTTGGACCTCTTTCTCATCTACCAAGATTTGCTTGTCTGCCGTGCGGTTCCCTCCATTTTGCCCTTCCTTAGCTTTAGCAGTTGATAAAGAGTTTTACTTGTATGCCTACCTTGTACATGTATGCCTACCTTGTACACTGGTGGCATCCTCTTGGGATCTTTGTTTATGCTTGTAAATACTGCATTATTTCTTTGGAACCTGCTCATCAGGCTATTTGGAAGTTCCTGTCATGGGAATTTTTTTTTATTTTATTTTGTTTATTTATTTGACATTTGTTTACCATTTTCAGTGGAGGCCCGGGGAGAAAAGCTCCACATTACAAACAAAAGAGCATTAACTTAACATTTTGCATAATAGTAGATCAGTGTAATAACAGTAACAACAACAACATGACAGTGCACAACTATAATAGTTATATACAGCAATTGTATGACACAGCCTATCACAAGAAAAACTGAGATAAGTTAAATAAATCGGCAAGTGTTGTTTAGGGGAAAGCTTATAGTTTCTCATGACTCTGACTTCTGCTATAATAGTTTGATTTGCAATGTTTTATGTTGAGGTATAGTCCTATCATATTTATTTCAAGGATAAGGTTACTTTGAGAACTGCTTCTTGATGTATGCCAAAGTCCTGTTCAGTCTTTACTTACCTAGGGTATTTATCGCCTGGTGTTTTCTTTCCAGAATCTTAAAGCTGGGGAGAAAAAATGTTTTATGCACCTGATGTCCTTAGGCAGCTCCTACACTACACTGAATGGACCAAACCTTTCAGAGGTAATAACCATCTCTTTGTCTCCTATGAAGATAAGAAAAAGTCAAGAAATGCTTAAGCAGGCAGTTTATAATCTTGTCCCTTGCCATTACCTGTCATTGTTCTCATTTTATTTAGTCTTTTTAGGCAAAGGCAGGGCCTACTCTTGCAGCATTTTGTGTATTTTTGTGATTAGTTCAAAAGAGGTGACCTATATAAATTTTTTAAAAGCAAGAACTTGGTGTTTTACACAACTTTATCATGTACTTCAAGGTAGATTTTATTTTCAATACGTCCAGTGCAGGCTTGTTAGGAACATTTCCAGGCACTTCTGCATTGTAAGCCATCTACCTCGCTTTCTAAGCTGTGGTAGTCATCCCATATGGCTTAAGCCTACTGCAGCAATGATCAAATGATGAACATAGTACATTTGTGTAAATAACTTACCATAACACATACAAATAGATCACTGCTGCAGTAGTTGATCCCTACCTCCAAACCCCTATGTTCCTATTTTTGTACTAGGGTGTGAGATTTTTATAGTTATGTATCCCATTTCCCCTTCTTTTGAGGCAATCAATCTCTGAAGTTTTAGTGCTGTAGCCACAGAGTGCATCTTTCTTCTTTTGTACAGGGCAGTGGCTATAGGGCAAGTGGAAGGTGGTCTAGAGCTTTGAAAGCTGAACAATGGGTATAATCCTTAGCAGGATACATCCCGTACAGATTAAGGCTACTGCAACAGTGATCTATTCAAACATCTACAGTTATGAAAAGTTTACTTCACAGCTGTACTTTATTTACACATATCACACTTTTTATATATTTAATTTTAAGACCCACATCTGTGTGGCATTACAACATTTTGGAGCTGAATTCCTTATCTCAGTATCTTACCAATTAAAATCGTCGGCATATGAAAAGACAAGGTGCAAATAACAGGATAACACTAAGACTGTTAATTTAGGGAGCACTGCACTGGAGATGTTGACCACCGCAGGTTACTTGTATTTTCATCTTTGTGTTCATATTTTCACAACTGAGTGTGCTTCATATGAATCATGTAATGACTACTGTCAAGGTGGGAAACAAAAGTACACTGTCCTTGTACAATGCTGTTTGTGTTGCTAGTTGTTTGCTAGTAATTATGAAGATATGTATCATTTCCATATGCACATTATTTAAAAAAAAAAACTGATGTGTAAACTATAGTATAACTTAAGTCAAACCCTTGGATAATATAGAAAAAAAATATCATTTATACATGCACTTCAACTTTTTCAGCTTGCAAGACAGTGATATTTATAGTGCTAATTATTTAAATAGGTATTTTTATTTCTGTAAATGTTTCAATAAACAAGGACTTTGAAAATAATATTTTGCTTCATGTAAAAGTTCAAGTCTCCTGAACAGATGTACTATTGACACTGCATGCTTGGATTGTACTGTTTTCAAGTTAATGAAAGGTTGTTTGAGAGAAGGATATTCTGCAATTTTTGCATTCTAAAATGTTATCATATTGATATAAAAGACCTTTACACATTGCTGTTTGCTCCTTTTTCATAGAATACCCACACAAGATGTTTACATTTGTTTAGCTTATATCTTTAACTTGATTTACAGAAAATGTTGAAAATTAAGCAAGTGTGTAGGCTGTGGAAGGGGTGGCATTCCATGGCTGCTAGCTGTGAATGAGTAAAGACTGGTGACATTCATGTCTTCCATTGTTTTATTGGTATTTCTGACTGTTCGTCTCCCTGTTTTCTTTCCAAAACTAAAAAATGGAGAGAGGGAGAGAGAAATTTACACACTCTGGAAGCCCACATGCAACTTGGATATCTACATTGATGAGACTAAAACCTTCAGGAGTTCTGATCAACTGCTTATTTCTTATAAAGGTAAGAAGAAGGGACAATCTGCATCAAAACAGGCAAGGGCCCACTCTACCAGAGCTTGGTTTCTTCTGTGGCTTTTTGGACTTTTACAAAATGCTATACAGAGCAGATTTTGTTTGGACTTAACCACATGGGCTCCTAGACTATGGCCCTTCTCCCTTTCTTTCTAAGCTCTGGTAATCTACCCATATAGCTTAGGTTACAGCAATAATGATCTAATGATGAACACATTACTGTTGTGAAAGTAAACTTAGCACAAAAGTAGGTATTTGAATAGATTTTTATTGCAATAGGAGCACCATACCTATACCCCCTTCTTTTTATTGTGCTTTATGCCAGATTGTAGATATTTTTATTTTTTTCCTAGCATATGTCTAACTAGCAGGGCTCCATCCTCCCTTAATCTGAGGTTAGAAAGCTGTATGAAGGTTTGACACCCTAGCCACTGACTTTATATTGCTTTTCTCAAACTATACAGCAGTTACAATGTGTGAAAGCTTTTGAAACTGGTCAGTTGTCATATCCTTGGCAGAATATATCCCATGTATTTGAACAGCTACTGTTGTGAAGTTAACTTGCACAACTGTACTTTAGATTACTTTTGCTTCCCCCAGGTTCATGGATGGTGGTGCTGGAATGCCATCACTTTAGGGTGTCTGTAGAGGAACATTATTTATTCAAAGTATGCAGAACAAATCATCCAGAAGTCGACCAATAAAAACTAAATACTATTTCAGCACAGGCTGGTTGACCAGGAACATTTAAAAAAAAAAAACTTTACTCACAAAAGTGAAACCAGACTAGTGCTTTGGCTAAGGCTTTATCAAGGTTATACACCATAACAAAATGAACAAACATAAATTCAAGCAACTGAGAAGAGATATTCAGTGAAGAAACTAATTACTTATTTATCATACGTAAGAGCTATTAGGTTGGCATATGCCTTAGGAGACATGGTTTTATTAGTTTCTGAGTTTATAAACAATTGGAAACATTCTAATACAAAAAAAAATGTGATGGTGATATATGATACCTGATGTCCTCATAATTTTGATTGTGTACCAACTTAAAATGGATTGCAATGGGGCGTTTGTAGTATATCACATACATGTTCTTAATTTCTTGCCAACATTTGTTTGGTGGTCGGACCAATATAATGCAAATTACATGAACATTTCAGTCCATAAACAACAGGTTTTATGTAATATCTATGCAACTGCTGACCAAAATAAATTAATAGGTGTGTTATCTCCAATTAAGAGGTACAACCATGAGACCAAGTTTTGCCCCAAGCTGCACAAAATTTGATCAAGGATGGTTATAAGGAACATTTTTTTTATAGACTGGTATTATCTAAACAATGTGGTATTTGATAAATGCTACATTAACAATTTATTTTTTATTTTCTTATTTCTTTATAATTTAGAGCTCCGAGGTTGAGATGAAAGCTTTTTGACAAAAGTATTTCTTTGACTTGTAATATTCAGCCTTAGTAAATAGAATTGTTGGATTTTTTTAGTCTAGTTAAACAGCTGAATACATAGCCTAAAACTTTCTGCCAATAATTTTAAATGCTGCCAGCTCATATCTGTTGCATCTTATCGACCCTTTTCCTTTTGGGGAGTTACACTATGCTAAGAAATTGCCAGAAAATGAGTTTTATGTGGTAGCTCAGGGTATTATATCTAGGATGAACAGTAGGGGATATACTAGCCATAATTTACTATCTTCTTACTAGAAATGGGTCTTATTCATTTGATCAAACATCGATAATGTCAAACCCATTTGCTACCGGCATTTTAAATCAATGTCTCATAATTTTGAAAAATGCTGGTAGCTGGTTGTGGAATTTTGCAGCATATGTTTGTACGTGTTAGTGAAATAATTCTGGACAAAGTAAGAAATAATAAGGGAAGAAAGGTGTTTAGGAATGCATATTTAAATGTTTGTTTTTCAGATTTGCTCCATAGAATAACAGGTTTTGTATTAGTTTTCGTTGACTGACTGATATGAAGTGTGAAACTCAAGTGCCTGTCATTATGTTATGTCAGAAATTTAATGCTCAGTGATTTGCAGAATACTGTTTACTTTGAGGAGCAGATCAGAAATATGAGGCAAAAATGTAAACATTTTGCAAAATTCTGGACAGTTGATGGGTATTGATTGCATTACAGCAGGGAGTGGTCTTTTGCTCTTTCCCTGCTATAGTGCAGTCGTGGAGTTTGTAAATATAATTTGCAGGGGGAAAGCCCTCCTGCATAGATGGTATTATTTATTTTTCTGTCAGTCTTGTGGGTTCAATCTTTTGGCAGAAAACATTTGTGCATTTGATATACAGTGTCCTATATACAAGTTGTTATAGGAGCCAAATGTCTCAAGTTTTTAGGAGAAATGTCACCTCCAACATTAGGAATTTATATAGAAGCCAAGTGTCTCAAGAAGCATAGAAGGGGAATATCTGTTTTGTTATCGGATGTGGATCTGTTGTTGAAGGTGTCTGTAATATTTTGAGAATGCAGTGGTATGATGTTCTTTGTCTCACATTGCTGCAGTCATAACCTGTGGGCAGTCCGCTGTCCTCGGTCGGCCCGAATACCAAAGAGCTAGTCCGGCGTCGGTCATTGTCGCCCAGAGCTGACGTCAGTACGTAGTAGTACTTAAGCGCATGACCGACGCCATATCCTCAGTCTTTCTTGCCGCGTGGTCCGAAGCAGAAGCAGCGTTTGCAAGTGCCGTTCGGCGTTCTGAAATTTTCATTTATCGAGTTTCAGACCGAAGACCAAGTTGGGCTAAGTACCCCATTGGGGAAATTTTTGTCTTATCTTGCCTCATCCGTCAGAAAAAGTTAATAATTGCATTTCTTGTGGGAAACAGATACCTCACAGGGATTATCATTCTTTCTGTATTCCTTGCTTGGGGCCTGAGCACGACGTGGTCGGGTGTCGCTTTTGTGCTAGATTTAATAAGCGCACCATTAAACGAAGATTAGACTGTGCCAGGCTTGTTTTCGATAAACGGTGTAACTATAACATGCCGTCGGATCCTCCGACGCCCGCTACTGCTAAAAAGCGTAAAGATAAATCTTTGAGGTCTAAACCGGATGAGTCGTCCGTTGCGGACACCGGTTCTACGGAGCCTCCGGTTGAATCTGTGGATCCTGTCGAGGGTTCGGCTGAATCCCAGGGGGAACCTTTACTTTTGCAGGAGTTGGCCTCTCAGGAGTTAGGCCCGGCTGAGGGTGCTTCTCAGGTATCTGTAGTTCCATCTTTACAAAAGGTTATTAGGCCTTCTACTTCAGTGGCTAAAGGCCATGCTAAGGCCAAACCTTGTCTTGTTGGCCCAAGTCATAGCTCTAGCTCTCCAGCTCCTGTTCCTAAAAAGCATATGTTGAAAATGGCAGAGGACTTAATTACTTTGATCAGGGGTTCTATGCCCCCCCCCCAGAGAAGAGGCCTAGGGTGGAGGCAGATTTAGAGGGAATGGATCATTCTTCAGACTATTCTGATTCCTCAGCTGAAGAAATTCAGGATTTCCCTTCCTATTCAGATTCGGATGCAGAGGACTCCTGTCCTTCTGCTTCTCCTCCAGAGGATTTTTCTTTTTCTGAGACTTTACATTCCATGAGGGAACATTTCAAGTGGGAAGGTCAGGATTTTTCAGATTCTCGGAAAAGGCTTAGGGAATTTTTGTTTCTGCCACAACATAGGCCCTTGGCTATTCCTCCTGTCTTGGATGTTTTTTCTGAATCTTCCCTTAATCCTGATTCTTTGCCTCCTGCCCCTGTTAAGCCAGACAGATATTACAGAGTTCCAGAAGCACATAAGTATTTGTACAAGAGTCCTAGAGCTGATCCGGAAACTATTATTCAAGGTCCGAAGGGTGTTAGGGCTTCTGTGGCTAAGAATCCAGTTCCTTTGGATAAAGATTCTAGAGCGTTAGATAGGTGGGGGAAAAAAGTGTACACCTCCTCTACGTTAGCTATGAGGGCTTTGAATTGCCATTTTCATATGCTGAAGTATCAGAACTTTTTGTTAGGCCAATTGAAGTCTTGCATTCTTTGGATATCCACAGGCAGCTACGTTATTATTTGAGCAGAACTAAAGAGTTCAGACAGACTCAACAGTTATTTGGTTCCTTTGCTTTGGGTTCACAAGGGAAAGCTGTTTCAAAGCAGACTATTTCTAAGTGGATTGGTCAATGTATTGCGCTTTTTGTTATTCTCATCATGGGAAGAATGTTCCTGCTGGGATCAGACCTCATTCTACTAGGGCTACTGCCACTTCTACTGCCTTTTTGAGGGGGGTAGCTACTAAGGACATTTTGGAGGCAGCTACTTGGAGTTCAGTACACACTTTTACTAAGCATTACCATCTCCCTCTCTATTCCAAGTCCAGGGCTGGGTTTGCCACTGCAGTTTTACAGGGCATGTTAGCAGCTCCTAATGCTATTTAGTTTGCCAGCCTCCCTTTTCCTTTGCTTTGGGATTCTAACCACAGGTTATGACTGCAGCAATGTGAGACGAAGAACATAGTACAGTTTTGTACCTACCATAAATGTAGATGTTCGAGGATCTACATTGCTGCAGTCCTATTATCCCTCCCTCCTTCCCCTCTATAGTTTGTGGTTGCTGTGTTTCTTTTTGGGATACTCTTTATTTTCATACTGGTGGTTGTTGGGCGTTTACTATTTTGGCTCTGGTCTTTCATTTTTAGGCCTTCTGACATCTGGGGCAAGAAAGACTGAGGATATGGCGTCGGTCATGCGCTTAAGTACTACTACGTACTGATGTCAGCTCTGGGCGACAATGACCGACGCCGGACTAGCTCTTTGGTATTCGGGCCGACCGAGGACAGCGGACTGCCCACAGGTTATGACTGCAGCAATGTAGATCCTTGAACATCTACATTTATGGTAGGTACAAAACTGTACTTTATTACTAATGACAGTGTTTTGGGGAATATTGTTATATTAACCTCAAGGTTTCCTATTGGAACTCCATTAACCTAATGTATAGAATCGTCCTCTCTGGTTTTCTTTCAGATCCCCCTCCATTTGCACTTTTTTTTTTTTTTTTGTGAATACTATTCAGGATTTTATCCCTTGCAATGGAGCCAACTAGCAATGTTAGAGGTTTAGTCTCTTCCTTACTTGCTGTGCAGTGACTGAATAAGTGAAACATTGTTTTCTCCAGTGTCATTTGTTGCTTATGGCAGATCAACTGCAAGCCTGTCAGTCCACAGAATCAGTCCAGTTGTATACTTCTTTACACCAGGATTATTTTGCTTACCGAGAAGTGTATAACCAATAATCTACCTGTGGTGCAGGTAGTACATGCCTACTTTCAGGGAGACTAGTGGGACTAGGCAGTGGATTAGTGTTTTTTTCATGGTTAAGTTTGAAGGTAGAGTTCACTTTTCTGAGCTAAAAGTAGCTAGTCCACTTTGAGTGCTGTCAGCTTTTTGCGTACATTGACGTTTTCCATTAACCAGTCTGTCGTAGCCTGTTCTGGAAAGACATGGGCAAAGAGGGCTAATTTCTCTCAAGGTAAGATGTTCAGCCTTAGACACCGCCATAAGAAATTGTTAAAGATGCTATTTATGCATCCTATAGGCATCCAGATTGAGCTTTCCATACTCAAGAAAGCAGTAAATCATTGAAGGGTTTGTCAAAGTGTGGTCTTAAACTCATAACTTAGAATTTAGTCCTGGGATAGCTCTCTCTCTCTCACCCATCATTGACCCAACAGCCCTGTCATCTGTCCACACTCCTGCTCGATAAGTAAGTCTAAAGGCCTGGACACATTTAACAGAAAGGTTTTCTCTTTTGCCGTGGTTGGCCTTTGTGCCCTTAATTATCTCTCTCTGTCATGTATCAGATAGTTAATCTTGATGAAGCCAGGGTTGTCCAAGCTGTCTGAAATCACTGTCTCAGACAGCAAATAATCTGTAAAGAAGACACCTTCCAAGATGTCTGAAGTGAGTTTCCATGTGTGTATTTGCACCTTTGATTGTAGTTAAGCGTGCCTGCTGTAGGAGGAATCCATCCTGCATCTCCTTTTTTCATGATGAGCTCCAGCTGGCTGTTTTAAATGCACTTTTTTAAGAATACATTTTTATGGCAAAATTATCTCGATCCATTATAAAAAAAAAACCTCCAGAAGAGGCATACAGAATTGCCTTTGAAGGGTATATGCATCCGTCATTTATTTTTATACATAGGACTTAACTGGCAGCACAAAAGTGGCCCATTGGAGACAGGCATGTGCTGAAACACTAGACAGTATTGTCTGTCTTAGGCTACCCTGCAGAGTAACTCAGGAGGCCTGTTGCACATGGGCTTTGTGTGTGTTTGTGTGGTGGTGGGGGTTCTGCAGCTTTCTTGACTCCTGACCAAAAGTGCCTACAATGAAACCAGTTATTTTGTGGTTGCTGTAGCATCAGTGCATCTTGATGCCTTGTTCTCAAGTTTATTGGCCGGTCTATTGCCTGGCTTCTTCTTTGGTGTGGGGGGAGGATGCTTGCTTGGAAGCCTTGTAGGCTGTGTCTCTCCACTTTCAGGTTAATGTCTCCAAGTCTTTTAGGTTTCTAATGCCATGACAAGAATGGACTCCATTCCTAAGTAAAAGAATGATAAAAGTTTGTGAAATTGGTACTGTTTGACATTTTGATGTTAGCCAAAAGTGCTCTTCGCAGCATTTGCAATGTGCCCAGAACTCACAGAGTTACATGTATCTGTTGCATAGTTAAGTATGACTGTATATTCTTTATCAGACCCATTGCTCCTGCTACTATTGGAACTGTTTGGGTGTCCTCATTCCACATTGCTCATTTCTGCCTGCAAGTCCTGGTATTTTATGACTTGGTGTGTGTCTGTATGTAACACACTAATCACTGGGTGTAGAGATTTCAATGATCAATGCTTCTTTCGTCTTCTTTTCATGAACTAGGTCTGCTTTTCTCCATTCTATTTTTTGAACGTTTGGTAATGGATGATCCCATGTGATGTAAACATCATCATTCTCTATAATGTTTTGCGGATAATGTTTCCAATTCTTCTCAACTACTTCAGTATTGTAATATTTGCACAGTCCCCAGTGCAGCAGTCTAGCCACATTATTATGCCTTTCAGTATACACGCCCTCTGCCATTAGTGTATCACACCCAGCAACAAAATGTGCGACTGTTTCCAGCTCTGTTTTTACAGAACCTGCATTTGTCTGTTTCTCCCTCATATTCAATGGACTTTGTAAACCAAAAATGTATGTAGTCCATATCCTGGGCCGCCAATATTAACCTTTCATCTTTTCGTTTAAATTCACCTCTCCTTAACTATTCCTGTGTTGGATCCTGATCGACATGAGGTTTTTCCAGGCGTTTTCTGTACTTTCAAATATATATAAATATATATATATATATATCTGGTATTGTTAATCCTCATTCATTCCTTACGTATGGGTATCGGTTCCAACCTCGGAACCAAGCCGGCCATCTTCCAAGCTCGCATCAGCCACAAACTCTTGATCTAAAAACTCTTACCCAGAATTCCCCTCTCCCTGTTACCTCAGATTTCGTTTGCCGCATCGTCATTCGGTTGTGTCAAGCTACTTCTCTTGAGCTAAGTACAATATTTTGTCATACTAATCTAAAACCACTTTTTCTCTTACCTTATCACATTTAGCGACTATCATTTCTTGAAATTTTCTTTCTATCTACTTCACCCTTTTTTACCGCGAGGTAATTTCTTCTTTACCATCATTGGTAAACCCCTTTTCTTCATTACCTTTGGGTATATCTTGTACCATTGTTGGCATCCTTTCTGATTTCCTTCTTTCCTATCATGGCAGATAAAAAGGTAGTCCAGGATTTAAGAGGTGTTCAGATTGTGGCCATAAATTACCTACATCAGATGCACATTCTCTGTGTCTATTGCTTGGGTGTGCCTCATTTAATAGTTGACCCTCCCTGTGGAATTTGTAAGAACTTCTCTAACAGGACGTTGATTGAGAGGAAAAATAAATTGTTATTGAAGGGACTACTCAAATCTCCCTTTTCAGAGACTATTTCTGGGTTGGAGGCTTCAACCCCTCCAAGATCCCATAAGAAAAAGACTGATGATCATACAAAGGCCAAGTCTCTGCCTTCATTCCCGACTCCCACCAACCGAGACCCAAGAAGGCTAAGCTTTCTACTTTGGATCTGACTCTTTCAGCTCCAGCGCTTTCGGTGCCTAGATCTTTGGCACCGAGGCCATCGGTGCCATCTGTGATTTCGGCAGCGTCTAGTGTAGCTTTTACCATATCGGTACCGAGGGGCTCCTCGGTTCAGACTTCTCCACCGGCACCGACTATCCAGTTGGTGCAGACTGTAACCACATCAGCTTAGACGTCTTACCTGGAACTGATGACTCAGTTAATGACACTGAATTTTTCTGTCCCAGCCTCGGTGCCGGCAACCACTTTGGCACCGACCTCATTGTTGGTGCAGACCGTGACTTTGGTACCGATGATTTCCTCAGTGCAGACACCTGTACTTCAGTCCCTTACGGCCCCATTGTTTTCAGTGCAGACTGGTGAGGTGGGCACTGGGCTTGTCCCATCTTTGGACAGACCTGACTCTCCCTCAGCCGTGTCCGTGAAATTCACTAGAAGCCTGTCTGAACACGACGTATTGCATCTTCTGGATCAAGTGCTTTTGGCCAGAGGTATCCTGTCCCCCAGGACCTAACCTTCCTTTTGAGGTGATCACCCATCGCCAACGACCCCTACTTATTCTCCTCCTTAATTGCCTTTCAAGCCCCTTGATATAGCACAGTCTTTCCCCTCTACGGTTCCCTTTATGGACCTCACTAAGGAACCGCAGTTGCCTTCGTGGCAGGAGAGTTTTGCTGTGACCCAGGATGACAGCTGTGGCATACGTAATTTGGTGTTTCACAGCCATCCGGGGACTCAGAGTTGGCAGGCTGAGCCACTTAGGGGAGGGGTGACCCCTGTCCTGGACACTCACCCCTCTTCAGGTGGCCCAGCCTTCCAACTAATGGAGAAGGCTTTGGCATCTGCTGGCGATACTGTGCTGTCAATCTCCCCGCCCTCCTCTGGACCTCTATGTACACAAGTCGCTTCTAGCGGACACAGAGCACAAGGGCCTTAGGACGTACTACCACAGGAAACCCCTTTTCCTTTGTCTTCCCCAGCTTCTGCCTCTGAGGAAGTTCATCAAAAAAGCTTGTACAAGAGGAAGCCCATGGACTCTACAGAGGAGTCCCTTACTGAAGACACAGACTTTGATAGGGAAGGGACCCTTGGTCACCCTCTGAGGTATCCTTTGGTGAAATCTTCGAAATCCAACAGAGAGGTGACTGGCAGCCCTCTAATCCGACCTCTGAAGAGTCTTGTGTTCCTGCAGGCCTTTCGCGCCCGGCCCCCTACCTCCTGGGTTACTCCACCTGCCGATGAACTGGTCCGGCTCATCGTGCAGCATGAGTGGAAGGCTTCTGACACCGTTGAGGCCATTCCCTGGAGGCCAGAGAAAATTTTGTCCCCTCCTGCTGCTGACCCCCATTGGTCCAAAGGTCTTCCTGTAGATGCTTTGGTGGTGGCGGCCGCAACCAAGAAGGACCTGGTGGAAGAAGAAAGCCAGACTGTCCATCCGCCCAACAAAGAGTCCCGGGCTCTGGACAGAGCAGGGAAGCGTACTTTTGCATTAGCGACCTTTGCTATCAGGTCCCTGAATTATATGGCACATTTTACCAGGCTTCAGAGGGATTTAATATCTGAGCTCTCTGAAACTTTGTCTGGTGCCGTATCTGATGAGGTCGTGACAAGGTGGCCTCTCAGCTGGCCACCATTGAATTGATATCTAACTCCTCCATGCGCCTGATATCTCATGCATCAGAAGGAGCAGCTAGAACAGCGAGTTCAGGCGTTGTTCTGAGATGACACGCCTGGATGCGCTTGTGCAATTTCACGGAACCCTTTAAGGCTTCCTTTCTCAATGCTCACATCAAAGCCTCTTCATTATTTGGACCCAGGGTTAAAAGCACACTGTCCAGATGTGAACAGGACACCCGTGGGTGTCCGTTATTCTTCCCCTCAACGTGCTTTTTCCAGAAACCAAAAGAATGGGAAAATATGGTTCAAGAAATCTCGGGGTCCTTTCTGTGACACACAGGCCGAGTTCTCCCCTAGAGGCAGAGGGGAAAACTCACAGGGAAGATGCCCCTTTCGGGGCAGAGGGGGTCCGTGTAACCAGGGTTCCAGGAACTCCTTTCCTGGCCAATCCTACCAGTGCTCCTGAAGAGTGGCCCAACTCTTTTCCTCTGGTGGTGGTTGGAGGTCGTTTCTCCTTGTACCCTTCTGCCTGGCTAACCATCACCACCAATTCTTGGGTACAAAGGATTATAACCAGAGGTCACCATATTCCCTTCGATCTTAGTCCTGCCCCTTTAACAAACCTACCCGACGTGCCACCCAGTCAAAGGGAAGAAGCAGCATTAGAGATAGCAAAGCTGCTAAGAAAAAGAGTCATCCAAATAGTCCCTCCAGACCAGATAAGATCCGGATTCTACTCGACTATTTTTGGTGCCAAAGAAAAGAGGGGACTGGAGACCAATTTTGGATCTCAGTGTATTGAACAAGTTTGTAAGAGTACAAAAATTCCGGATGATCACAATAGTCTATCCTCCCGCTTTTGAAAAAAGACGCTTGGATGTGCTCGATAGATCTTCAAGATGGGTACTACCACATAAGAGTGGACAGGCCATCAAGAAGATTTCTGCACTTCTGTGCAGCAGCCAGTCACTACCAGTTCAGACTACTGCTTTTCGGACTCTCTACATCCCCCAGGATGTTCACAAAGTGCATGGTAGTCGTCACAGCTCACTTGCGACTACAAGGACTCCAGGTGTTTCCTTACCTACACGACTGGCTCATATCCGCCCCCACCAGACATCTATTGGAAGAAGCCCTGGCATACTCTCTCCTCACTGCAGAAAGGCTAGGCATAACCATAAACTGGCAAAAATCCAATCTCACCCCATCTCAGTCCATAGAATTCATAGGGGTCATCTTGGATATAAAGAATTGCAGAGCATCCATTCCAGAGCACACAATTCTAAGAATAAAGCAACAACTAATCCCAATCCTTTCAAGGGAGAAATCCACAGCGCACTGTGTCCTACAGTTGTTGGATTCCATGGCAGCCTCCATCACCACTGGCCAGGGTTCACATGAGGCTTCTACAATGGCTACTGCTCACCCAATGATATCCTTTTCAGTATCCTCTTTCAGCCAAGATTCGAGTAACTCACAGATGCAAACAGGATTTAAATTGGTGGATGACTCACAACCAGTCACAATGGTCTCGCCCCTTCTCCCCCCCCCCCAACAGCCCAAGGCTGCAGTGGCCACGGATGCCTCCCTGATGGGGAGGGGGGACTATGTCAGGGACAGACAGTCCAAGGCACTTGGTCCGAACTGGAGGCCCAACTGCATATAAATGTTCTAGAGTTGAGGACGGTGCTTCTGGCGTTGCAAGCATTCCGTACCCTGCTGCCATCTAGGACTATTGTGATACAATCAGACAATATGGCAGCGGTCTGGTACATCAACAAACAGGGAGGAGCCAATCTTACCCCCTTTGTCGAGAGGCCATGAGGATATGGCAATGGGCAGTGGCTACCAACTGCTTTCTTGTAGCAATGCACATTCCCGGGAGTTCCAGTGTGAAAGCATGCAGACTCAGTAGGTGCATTCTACAACCTCATGAGTGGTCCCTGAATCCCTTGATAGCGGCGGAGATCTTCCATCGCTGGGGCCGTCCTTGCTGTGACCTCTTTGCATCCCCGACCAACTACAAATGCAGCAACTACTTCACCCTGATTTCCCCTCTGGGACAGTCATCCAGGGATGCTCTAGTCCACAATTGGCCCTCGGGTCTTCTTTATGCATTTCTACCTCTCCCCCTCATCCCACAGTTTCTGAAGAAAGCCCATCAGTTGAAGAGCAAGGTGATCCTCATAGCACCATATTGGCCTTGTCAGATTTGGTTCCCCTTCCTTTGGCCTCGCCTGCTAGATCAACCGTGGATTCTTCATCCAACCCCGGGGTTGATCTACCATCCGCAGAATCTGATTCATCCCAACTTGGACAGCCTGAAGCTCACAGCTTCCAATTCCCTTGATTGCCAAGCAGAATGATCTTTCTTTGCTAGTGCAGGACATTCTTATTGCATCTCCTTCTACTAGAATTACTTATCTAAGCAAGGGGAAAAGATTTACCTGTTGGCTTAAAGAAAAGCAAGTGGATCCCTATTCAGCACCAGTATTGATAGTACTAGAATATCTAGCCAACCTATTTCAGTCGGGTTTATCGGCCTCTGCCATTAGAGTTCATTTGGCTGCACTAATTTCCATGAGGGTGTCCAGGACTCCTCTCTTATGCCACACAGTTATGCAAGACCTTCATAAAAGGTGTGAGCCATCTGAAGCCCCCTTTTAGGGAGCCTATTCAACCATGGGACCTGTCATTAATTCTACAAGCTCTGACAATGCCTCCTTTCGAACCAGCTTCTTCTTGCGACCTCAAATATTTGTCATGGAAAACCCTTGTTTTTGGTCGTCATTACTTCTGCCAGACGGATCTGTGAGCTTCAAGCCTTATGCATCAAGAGTCCATACTTGATTTTTCATAGAGATAGTGTCTTTGAGAACTAATCCTTCCTTTCTGCCAAAAGTGATCTCTGAAATGTCCATTAATCAAACCATCAAATTGCCAGTTTTCTTCCCCAGTCATTCGAACAAAGGAGAGTATTGCCTACATACCCTAGATATTCACAGGCAAATTCGCTTCTACCTGAACAGGACCAAGGCTTCTCGTAAATCACACCAGTTATTTTTGGCCTATTCTGGACCTAGATTAGGATGTGCTGTTGCTAAGATCACATTGGCTAGATGGTTGAAAGACTGTGTGACCTTCATTTATACACAAAGTAATACTCCATTGCCGACTACCATAAAGGCTCATCCGACGAGGTCGGTGGCAACTATTGCTGCCTTCCCTGCCAGAGCTTTTTTACATGACATCTGTGCAGCTGCAACTTGGGCTATGCCTCATACCTTCATCAATCATTACAAATTGGATTTGGCCTCCAGGGGAAGAGCATCTTTGGTTCTATGGTGCTTGGGAATGTCCTTCCATGAGAGCCTCCCAGGAGTAGAGGTAGCTGGGGACTCTGTCCCATACGTAAGGAATGAACGAGGATTAACAATATCAGATAAAGAAGTTGTCTTACCATAACGTTCCATCTGTATTGTTGATCCTCGTTCAGTCATTATGACCCTCCCTCCTTCCCCCTCCTGTGGCTTCTAGTGGATCTCATCATCTGGTTCTTTTAGGTCATTTGACCAGAGGTAGCCTCTACCTTCTTTTGACTGGCAAACTCAATCTGAGGTAACAGGGAGAGGGGAATTTTGGGTAGCTTGAGAGTTTGTGGCTGATGCGAGCTTGGAAGATGGCCAGCTCGGTTCCGAGGTCGGAACCGATACCCATACGTAATGACTGAACGGGGATCAACAATACAGATGGAACGTTATGGTAAGACATAACTTCTTTATATATATATATATATATATATATATATATATATAATATGCCTTTTCCACATTTTTTACATTCTCACCTGATCCTGCTCCTTTTATTCTTTCTTTTGCTCTGTAGCACATTCATTTGCTGCATGATTTTTATCTACTTGCTAAACCAGAATCTAGTGCAGTCAGCAGATATGTGTGAACTCCTACGAATGCAGATGTATACGTGTATTCAGTTTTGAGGATGCCCATACCTCCTTCAGAACGAGTAATATATGTTCCTGGTATGCACTAATTTTTTATATATATATATATATATATATATATATATATCATTTGATAAGCATGAAGCATTTTCCTTGTTTTCCTGTCCAACTGATCCAGTACCTTTTGGGCCAGTCATTCAGCCCAAAACTATAAGTTAGAACAGGAAGAACAAATTGGACTTTGTTCCAAGATGTCAGGGCTGTTTTCAGTATCAGTTTTAGTCTTTTTAAATATTCCTTACTGAATTTTGTTTGCATTTGTTCATGTTATATTGTTGATCCCTCCTGCTCAAGTTCCTTTACATGACGTCTGTCCCAGACTGATATTTTCTTGATGCTGCAGCTTTCTTGATTTAAATGTTGCTTTTGCATATTTATCAAGACTAAATGACATTCTTATATCATCTGAGAAAGTTTTGACCATTTGCAGTTATGCTTTCAGCACCTAATCTGATGAATTAAACAGTTTTAAATCATCCACAAAAAAAAAAGAGATAAGTCTTAAAGCATTTTTGTTTTCTGGGAGCTAAATTGTAACATGACATAATCTGTTAAGTAGAAAGCTTTATGGGTTAAGGGCAAGACAAAAGAGTAGTGGTAAGTCACTCTGGAATATCCCCCTTTGAAATTTTATCCCTAGGATAGTAATTTGTTCTCTTATTATGTTTTAGCTGCAGATTGGGTTGCCACTGTTTCTTGATCACCGTAATGTAATTGATCAGTGCAGGATGTATCTTCTACATCTGTAAGCACTCCTTTATCCATGAATGCGGGATACTGTCAATGATTTCTTTGTAGTCTGTACATCCCATACATAGATTCTTCATCTTTTTACAATTCTACATTGCAACATTAACAAGAAATGATCTTTTGTTCCACATTACTTTCTTTTGTTACCCTTTTGTTCTCTTGCCATGATTGAGTTTTCTTCTAAATGACTATAAACTCTGTTGGCTTCATTTCCAGTATATAGGTTATACATCATCTGAAGGAAAGATATTGGTCTATAGTTTTTAGGCTCCCTCTAGGAGGAGTGTTTTTCCTGTTGTCAACTAGGTTGGTGTCTGTTCGGGGTATGCATATTAGTTCTTACTCAGGGTTAAATCTTTTCTGTAACATTGTTAATTAATACTTTTAACCAGAAGTTGGGTAGTGCATCTGGGCCTGCGGGTTTTCCATTTAGGAGCTTTTCTTAATTTTGTTTCAATTTCTCGTACATTTGAACTTCTTACTGTTTCTTTTACTTCTATCCATTCAACATATTTGTTATGTTCCACAGGGTCTTCATAGATATTTTTCCAAAATGTGTCTATTTCTTCTTTTTTGGTGGTATTTCTATTCCTTTTGTATTACTTCTCAGTTCTCTATAACACTTTTTTGGGTCATCAATTAATTACTTGTTTTGTACTTTTCCTTTATATTTATTTGCACATCTTCTAAGTTTTTTTGGCCTGGGCTGGTATCTTTAGTTTATTATTTGCAATAGTGTATGATCCTGATCTGTTCTGATACTGCACGTTGCTTTTATCATGTCTTTCTAAGTACTTCTGTTGATCTGTTTCCTCCTCTTTACTTTTCTAACAGTGATATGTCTTAATTGCGTTATACTTTTCTCTGTTCGGTGTTTTTATGATGGTATTTCATTTCTTCCCTTCCTTTCCCTTATTGCGGAGTGTTTTTCTGGTAAAACTTTGTGTTATTAATTTAACTGCACAGTAATGTATCCAATATACTTCTGTTATATCACATGAATTTCTGTTAATAATCTTGATTATTGTGTTCATTTGCTTTATCAGACTTCTAACATTTTGGGTCTTATGAACTTTCTGTAATCTATTTCTTTCATCAGTCTTAATATGGCTATCCATCTCTGTTACATCAAGTGACTCTTTCCTTAGATCATTTTCTACTAAACTGAGGGTACATTTTTTGTTCTGTGTTTCCTGCAGGCATTGTACAGAAAGTTTCAGAACATGTTCCTGTGACATATTCTGTACAGCTGCATCCTGCTTCATCCATTGATGTTCTTCGTCTCACATTGCTGCAGTCATAACCTGTGGGTAGTCCGCTGTCCTCGGTCGGCCCGAATACCAAAGTGTTAGGCTGGCGTCGGTCATGGTCGCTCAGATCTGACGTCAGTACACAGTGGTACTAAAGCGCATGACCGACGCCATATCCCCAGTCTTTCTTGCCGCATGGTCCGAAGCAGAAGCAGCGTTTGCAAGTGCCGTTCGGCGTCCTGAAATTTTCGTATTCTGAGTTTCAGACCGAAGACCAAGTTGGGCTAAGTACCCCGTTGGGAATATTTTTGTCTTTTCTTGCCTCAGTTTAATCTGGATGTCAGAAAAAGTTAATAATTGTATTTCTTGTGGGGAAACAGATACCTCATAGGGACTACCACTCTCTCTGTATTCCTTGCTTGGGGCCTGAGCACAACGTAGTCGGGTGTCGCTTTTGCGCTAGATTTAATAAGCGCACCATTAAACGCAGGTTAGATTGTGCTAGACTTGTTTTCGGTAAACGGTGTAACTACAACATGCCGTCGGATCCTCCGACGCCCGCTACCGCTAAAAAGCGAAAAGATAAATCGATAAAGTCTAAGCAGGACGAGTCGTCCGTTGCGGACGCCGGTTCTATGGAAACTACAGTTGAGTCTGTGGATCCAGCCGAGGTTTTAGCTGAATCACAGGGGGAGCCTTTAATCTTACAGGAATTGGCCTCTCAGGAGTTAGGACAGGCCGAGGGGGCCTCTCAAGTTTCTGTAGTTCCTTCTTTGCATAAGGTTGTTAGGCCTTTTACTTCTGTCACTAAAGCCCCTTCTAAAGCTAGACCTGGTCTTTCTGGTACAGGCGTCAGCCCTAGTTCTTCAGGCTCTGTTCCTAAAAAACATGCTGAAAATGGCAGAGGATTTGATTACTTTAATCAGAGGTTCTATGCCCCCTCCAGATAAGAGGCCTAGAGTGGAGACAGAGGTGGAGGGATTGGAACATTCCTCAGATTACTCTGAGTCTTCAGCTGAGGACATTCAGGATTTTCCTCCCTATTCTGATTCGGATGCAGAGGATTCCTGTCCTTCTGCTTCTCCTCCAGAGGATTTTTCTTTTTCTGAAACCCTGCACTCCATGAGGGAGCATTTTAAGTGGGAAGGTCAGGATTTTTCAGATTCTCGTAAGAGGCTTAGGGAATTTTTGTTCTTACCACAACATAGGCCCTTGGCTATTCCCCCTGTCTTGGATGTTGTTCAGGATGTTTTTTCTGAAGCTTCCCTTAATCCTGATTCTTTACCCTCTGCCCCTGTCAAGCCAGACAGGTATTACAGAGTTCCAGAGGCTCATAAATATTTGTATAAGAGTCCTAGAGCTGACCCTGAAACTATTAGTCAGGGACCTAAGGGTGTCAGGGCTTCTGTAGTTAAGAACCCAGTTCCTCTGGATAAAGATTCTAGAGCCTTGGATAGGTGGGGTAAAAAAGTGTATACCTCCTCCACGCTAGCTATGAGGGCTTTAAATTGCCAGTTTCATATGCTGAAGTATCAGAATTTTCTGTTGAGTCAGTTGAAATCTAAGGTAGATGCTTTAGCTGAGGGTATAGAGTGTAAGGAGTTGCAGGACTTAGTTCATGCCTCTGATCAGGTAGGTAAGCATTCCTTGCAGTGTGGCTTTGATGCTCTTCAGGCTTCTTCCAGGGTGGCTGCCACTGGTTCAGTTATCCGTAGGCACGCCTGGCTTAAGGATCAGAATTTGTCAGAGCATGTTAAAGCTCGAATTTTGGATGCTCCCCTTCAATCTGAAGTTCTTTTTGGTTCTCCTGTGGAGTCAGTTTTGAAGAAAATGGAGGACAAAGCTAAGTCCATGCAGACGGTTAAGGAATTTTTACAAGTGCAGCCCCCTAAGTTTAACAGAAATTGGCCTGCAAAAGGATGGGCTTATCCTTCTTCTGATTTTCAGTCTAAGGGCAGATCTAGACGTGGTAGGGGCAGAGCGCAGGCGCAGGGTCCTTTCAGGCCTTGGGCGTGGAGTTCGTCTGCACAACCTTCTGGTGAGGGCAGGAGACAGCCTTCTCGTAAACAGACCCAATGACCTGTATCTCCAGCTGCCAGATTCCTCCTGTCTGGCAGCTCCTCTAGGAGGAAAGTTGGCACTTTTCAAGCAAAATTGGCTTTTGGTCACCCAGGACAAATGGGTGTTGGACATTATAAATCGAGGCTACAAGTTTTATTTTCACACCTTGCCTCCTTTCAAAGGCATGCGGATGTACCTCCTCAGCAAAGGCTGGAGGCTCACAAGCAGATTTCTTTACTTTTACAAATGGGGGCTATCCAGGTGGTACCTCCGTCAGAAGTAGGCCTAGGATTTTATTCTCGCCTGTTTCTTGTGCCAAAGAAAGGAAACACTTGGAGGCCAATTCTGGATTTGTCCATTCTCAATACATACCTAGACATTCCAAAGTTCAAGATGTTAACTTTGCAGCAACTTCTGCCTCTGCTAGGCAAAGATCACTGGATGGTAACTCTGGATCTCAAAGAGGCTTATCTTCATATTCCTATCAGGCCCAGCTACAGGAGGTTCCTGCGTTTTTGGGCTGGTACTTTTCATTATCAGTTCTCTGCATTGCCCTTTGGCTTATCTACTGCGCCCAGGGTGTTCACAAAGGTCCTGGCTCCTGTGATAGCCTTCTTAAGACTAAGAGGAATACAAATTTATCCTTATCTGGACGATTGCCTGATTCTTGCTCAAACAAAGTCAAGTTACTTCAGCATCTACAGTATGTAATGGCAGTTTTAAGGTGCCTAGGGTATTCTGTGAACGAAACAAAGTCCAGTCTAGTACCCTCTCAGGACATGTGCTTTCTGGGTGTGAGACTGAATACAGCCTCTCAGATGGCTTTTTTGACCGCGGACAAACAAAGAAATCTTCCCCTATACTTCCAGCAATTATCCCTACTGTCCAGGCTGACTGCAAGGACAGTCCTTCAAGCCTTGGGGTTCATGGCATCTTGTATTCTGGTACTTCCCAATGCCAAACTACATATGAGGAAGCTACAATGGTATCTCAAAAGTGTATGGACTCAACACTGCCACGATTTGGACACTGTCATTCAGATAATACCTTGCATCCAAAAATAATTTTTGTGGTGGGCTCAGGAATGTCACCTAAACAAGGGACTCTCTGTGACCCGACCAGAGGCGAGTCAGATCTTAACGACAGATGCCTCAGACATGGCTTGGGGAGCACACTTCAATGGGAAATGGATTCAGGACACGTGGCCTCCCAGACTACAGCATTTGCATATCAACATGAAGGAGATGTTAGCAGTCCAATTTGCACTGATGGCTTTCAAGGATCTACTTCAACCGGGACAGGTGTTGATTCAAACAGACAACACAACAGTCATGTGGTACATCAACAAGCAGGGGGGAACCCATTCGTACCCTCTTTGCAGACAAGCTATGATTTTGTGGGAGACTGCTCTGAGTTTGCACGTCACTCTTCAAGCAAGGTTTCTGCCAGGAGCACAGAACTCCTTAGCAGATGTTTTGAGCAGACAGATGGTGGATCCCCACGAGTGGAAATTGGATCCTCATGTATTTCAACAGTTGACAGTGGCTTGGGGAACTCCAGACATAGATCTGTTCGCTTCTCCACTAAATTTCCAACTGCCAAAATTTTGCACAAAGATGTTTCACCCAAAAGCTTGGAAAGTGGATGCTCTATCTTTCAGTTGGAACAACCTTCACGTCTATGCTTTTCCTCCTCTGCCTCTCCTTCCCAAGGTGCTCTTGAAGGTCAGACAGGACAAGCCTTGCATGATTCTAATAGCTCCAGATTGGCCACGTCAGCACTGGTATCCTCTGCTGAGGAGTTTAGTACAGGAGCCTCCTTGGCCTTTGCCACCAATTCCGCACCTTTTGTCCCAGGCAAACAATCATTTCCTCAATGTCAAGGTACAGTCCCTGCATCTGACAGCCTGGCATATTCTGTTCTAGACCCTGGGGGGTCACAGCTTCCTCAACAAGTTTTGAATGTCATATTGGAAGCCAGATGACCTAGTACTAGGAAAGTTTATGCTGATAAATGGAGGAGATTTTTTCTTTGGAGCACAGCAAAGAGCTTTGATGTTTCAGGGCCTAATTTGAGTGTTACACTACAGTACCTTACAGAATTATTAGACAAGGGTTTGTCTTTCTCCTCCGTGAAAGTTCATGCTGCAGCCATTTCTGCTCACTATGATTGTGACCCACCATTATTTTCTCACCCTTTGTTTAAGCAATTTCTTAGAGGGGCAAAGAACATAAGACCCCCACGTAGAGCTCCTACTCCTTCCTGGGATCTCAATTTTGTGTTGGAAAAGCTTACTTTACCTCCTTTTGAACCTGCAGCTACATCTGAGTTGAAGTTTTTGTCTTGGAAGACTGCTTTTTTGTTGGCCATTACGTCTGCTAGGAGGGTATCTGAATTACAGGCTCTAATGGCAGTTGAACCCTTCCTGATATTCCATAAGGATAGGGTATCCCTGCGTACTAACCCTACTTTTATGCCTAAAGTTGTTTCTAATGTGGCCTTAAACCAAGCTATTCATTTGCCTACTTTTTATGCTGATCCCCAAAATAAAGGGGAAAAATTTTGCATTCTTTGGATATTCACAGGCAGTTACGCTATTATTTGAGCAGAACTAAAGGGTTCAGGCAGACTCAACAGTTATTCATTTCTTTTGCTTTGGGTTCACAAGGAAAGGCTGTTTCAAAGCAAACTATTTCTAAGTGGATTGGCCATTGTATTGCTTTTTGTTATTCTCATCATGGAAAGGATGTTCCAGCTGGGATCAGACCTCATTCCACTAGGGCTACTGCCACTTCTACTGCCTTTTTAAGGGGAGTTGCTACTAAGGATATTTTGGAGGCAGCTACTTGGAGTTCAGTGCACACTTTTACTAAACATTACCATCTCCCTCTTTATTCCAAGTCTAGGGCTGGGTTTGCCACTGCAGTTTTACAGGGCATGTTAGCAGCTGCTAATGCTTTTTGATTTTGCCAACCTCCCTTTACCTTTGCTTTGGGATTCTACCTACAGGTTATGACTGCAGCAATGTGAGACGAAGAACATAGTACAGTTTTGTACCTACCATAAATGTAGATGTTCGAGGATCCACATTGCTGCAGTCCAATTTCCCCTCCCTCCTTCCCCTCTGTAGTTTGGGGTTGCTGTGTTGCTTTTGGGGTGATTATTTTTTCTATATTGGTGGTTGGGTATTTTCTATTTTTGGCTATGGCCTTTTCTTTTTAGGCCTTCTGACATCTGGGGCAAGAAAGACTGAGGATATGGCGTTGGTCATGCGCTTTAGTACCACTGCGTACTGACGTCAGATCTGAGCGACCATGACCGACCCCAGCCTAACACTTTGGTATTCGGGCCGACCGAGGACAGCGGACTACCCACAGGTTATGACTGCAGCAATGTGGATCCTCGAACATCTACATTTATGGTAGGTACAAAACTGTACTTTTTTTCATATAGGAACTCATAGGCCTATCACGCCACAACATTGACTGTCAGAGTTTCCTGCTCCTTCTTTTGCAACTCCAACTGAACTTTTGTACTGGCTTCCTATTGAAGGCACCTGAATATCTTCATGTGTTAAGTGATCAAGTGCTTCCCCTTCCACTTGTTTTTCCTTAATTTGGGGACTCGTTGTTCCTTTTTGCTGTGTCATTTCCAGGGTTGTATTTTCTACACCTTCACTTCACAGGTAATCTGTAAATTTAGATGTTATGTAGTCCTATCTCACCGTAATTCTTGCTGGATGGGTTCGGAGCCGATACTAAAGCTCGAGAGCTTTTACTGGCTCGAGGCTAGCTCCTATCCCATGGTGCCTCACGGCAATTCCCCATATCTCATTTGCCGCGAAAGCTTCGAGGTTGTCTTACGTTGGCTAAGTAAAACGATTTTTTACTTTAGTCCTGTTCTACCACCTTTTTCTGTCTTATATATATCTTAATAGTTTCTTATGTATTGTGCGACCGTTTTTGAAAGTTTTCAACCCCTATTCCCCCCCTTAGGACTGTATGGCCCATTTAAATTAGAGGGCCGTTGTACCCGTTTAAGTCAGAGGGGCTTTCCTCCTTGTGTGTTTGTGACTGTTGTTAAAAAAAAAAAAAAAAAAAAAACCTTTTCTTCTCCTACACTTTATTTTAGTGTTTAACAATGTCTAAAGATAAAGACAAGGATCATAAGGATCATCGCCCTTCGGGCTTCAAAAAATATGAAGTGCACGCGCAAAAAATGTCTCTTACAGACAGCCACACCAGTTGCGTATATTGTCTGGGTGAAGCCCATTTACAGGAACCCTGCACCTTCTGTCATGCTTTTAGTACAAGAGCGTTAAATGAAAGGAAGAGAAAACTTATTGACAGGGGTCTCATGACCAGTTTCTTCCAGGAACAGCTGAAACTTGGTCAGGCAGCTCCAAAATCTTCAAAGAGAAAATCATCGGCCTCAACTTCGGAGCTGACCAAAAAGTCTAAAGCATCGGAACCAAGGAGTTCCGGTTCCGACTCTGCTTCATCTTCGGTGCAGTCCATTCCATCAGTTCTGAGACGGTCTTCTGTACCGAAGATTTTGCCCGACATCTAGACTGTATCTCCTAATTTGAGATCTCCTATTTTGGAGAGAAGGAGGTCTCCTTCAGTCTCCACCAGTTCCTCCAGGACCCTATCAGATGAGGACATTGAGAGGGTGAAGAGGTTGCTTTCGGATCCAGCTCTGGCTAAAAAATTGACCCCTTCAGACCCAAAGGTCTCGTAGCCGTCACCTGTACTGATCACTGTTCCTCCTCTGACTGCTTCGCTCTCTGAGTCTATTACATTAGGTTCCTCTGTCTTCGACCCTTCGGCTCCGGGGATTCAGCCTGTTTCCTCTGAGCCAATTACTCTATCCTCGATGGCTCAGTCTGGAGCCGAGGGTTCTGGGAGCCGGTGCTCTTGTGTCGACTCCAAGTGGGGCAGTCACCCTGGGTTCTCTTCAGAACCGACCCTCCCTCTCGGAGCCTCGGCTCCCACTTCTGCTTCGGAGCCGTTCCCTCTTGCTACGAGTCGACCTTCCGCCCCCTTGGAGCAGAGGTCTTCTTTGGAGCAGGGGGGAAAGGCATTTGAAGCTATAGAGAAGGTGTTATCCTTTGTCAAAGCCATTCCTTTGGAACCTGTGTCGCACCAGCAGTAGGCAGCAACCTCTCCCCCCCCCCTGCCACCCCCACAGCGTAGAGAACCAGAGGCCCAAGTAGACCCCATTGCAGGCACCCCCTCTTCCTAGACCTCCCCAGATTATCCCACTGGAGACCTCCCTCGGAAGAGGGTTATGTAAGAGGAAACATGTCAACTCCCCTGAGTCTGTCGCATCAGACACTGATTTAGAGGAATCTGAAGGGTCCCCTAGATCTCCCTCTGAGGATGTCTCCTTCTCTGACATCCTAGAAATCCTTCGACAGAGGGGTGATTGGAAGACCTCTAACCCTACTGAGGATGAATCAGTGTATCTTGAGGCCTTTGGCTCCCGACCTTCCACCTTTTGGGTGACACTGCCTTATGACCAACCTTTGGGGGTCATTTCTTGGAAAGCATGGACCTCTCCAGATTCAGTGGAAGCTGTCCCGAGGAGGCCAAACAAATTTATGACAGCACCTGAGGACAAGTCTTTCCTTAGCAAGGGAGTTCCAGTTGGTGCTATGGTGGTAGCAGTGGCCACCAAGAAGGAATTATCTGAGATGTCTTCTAATATCCATCCTCCTAACAAGGAGTCCAGGACGATGGATAGGTATGGGAAGTGTACTTTTACTTTAGCGGCATTTACCTGAATTTCGCTGAATTACCTGACTCATTTCACTCATCTTCAGAGGGATCTCCTGAAAGAGTTAGGAGATACCCTCCAGGGTTCCATAGCTCCGGGTTCCATGGACAAGGTTTCCACTCAGCTCTCCACCCTTACTTCCATAGCTAACTCCTCCATGAGGCTGATCTCATATGCAGCAGATGGTGCGAGCAGGAAAGCCGCAGCAGGAATATCCCTCAGGAGACATTTGTAGATGCATCTTTGTAATTTTACGGAATCCTTCAAGTCTTCCTTCACTAACGTTCCCTTTAATGGTTCATCTCTTTTTGGACCCCAAGTGAAAGAGACTTTGACTAGGTGTGAGCAGGAAGGAAAAACCTTATCTGCCGTTGGAGTCCATTTCTCTCTCCCGTCCAGACCCTATCCCAAGGGTAATACAGGAGAGAAAATGTGGTTCCACAAATCCCAAAAAGGTTTTCCTCAGGTACAAGGTCAACCCTCCCTGGGGGCAGAGGGGGAGGATATAATGGAAGACACCGCCCTTGTGGCAGAGGAGGTCCACAATATCAGGGAGACAGAGAAGCTTTCTCTGATCGTCCCTTCCATTGACCCTGAAGGGTTGCCCGACTGTCTGTCTTTGGAGGCAGTCGGGGGTCGTATATCGCTGTACCCAAGTGCCTGGCTAACTATCAGTTAAGATCGTTGGGTACACACAGTAATATCCAGAGGTTACCTGATTCCCTTTATTTCCGAACCCCCAACAAACCGGTCTCTTCCAGACGTACCACCCATCCAACTAGACTGCAACATCAGAGGTCATCTCATTGCTGCAAAAAAAGAGTCATCCAAGAAGTCCCCGCAGAGCAAGTAGGATCCGGAGCTTACTCTTGATTCTTTTTAGTTCCAAAAAAGACAGGAGATTGGAGATCAATTCTAGATCTCAGCAGGATCAACAAGCATGTAAGAAAATCAAAGTTCCGAAAGGTCACTCTGCAGTCGATATTTCCCTTTAATCGGGAAAGACAACTGGATGTGCTCAATCGATCTCCAGGTTGCGTACTACCACATCAAAATGGACAGGTGCTCCAGGAGACACTTACGCTTCCAGCTGGAAGCCAGCCATTTTCAGTTCAGAACACTGCCCCTTGGCCTCACTACAACCCCCAGAGTGTTTACCAAATTCATGACAGTGGTAATGGCTCACCTGAGATGTCAAGGATTCCAGGTGGTTCCGTACCTAGATGACTGGCTCCTCACTGCTACCACCAGGCATCAACTCATAAGAACGAGGGACAAGACTCTATCCTTGTGCGCCAGCCTAGGCATCACTGTCAACTTACAAAAGTCAGTCTTATCTCCCTCGCAGCATATTGTATATTTAGGCTGAGAAATAGACACAACCACCATGTCAGTAAAGCTAACACAGGAAAGAGTGGAATCTCTACACAGTCAGATCAGATCCTTATTAAACAGAGTCCAGACCAGAGTAGTCCTTCAAATCCTAGGGACTATTGCTTCCGCCATCTTAGCTCCTCTTGCTCACTTACATATGAAGATTCTCCAGTGGATGCTGTTTGCACAATGATCGATGCAAGACCTTCCATTGTCTCACCAGATATCAATAACAAATGCATGCAAAAGGGATTTGACATGGTGGTTACGCACGAAACAACTTTTCATAGGTCGTCCACTTGTTCCTCCCCAAGAGAAAGCAGTTTTGACCACGGACGCTTCCCAGATAGGGTGGGGGGGCATTATCTGGGAAAGACAGTCCAAGATACTTGGCAAAACCACGAGAACCACTTGCACATCAATGTTCTGGAGGTGAGAGCGGTGCTATATGCGTTGCAAACACTTCACAGCTCCCTTCGAACTGGAATGATTGTGATTCAGTCAGACAACATGTCTGTCGTGTGGTACATAAACAAACAAGGGGGAACCAAGTCTTACCCACTTTGCAGAGAAGCCTTAAGAGTTTGGAAATGGTCAATGGATACTCAACGCTTCCTGATAGCAACGCATATCCCGGGGAAATCCATCGTAATAGCGGGCAAACTCAGCCGAGCAATTCTGATGCCTCACGTGTGGGTGGTCCCTGAATCCAATGGTTGCGAAAGAGATCTTTCACAAATGGGCCAGCCTTGCTGCGATCTATTTGCCACTCACCTGAATACCAAATGCAGCAGCTACTTTGCCCTCATTCCCCATCCGGGGATGTCACCCAGGGATGCTCTAGTTCACGATTGGCCCCCGGGACTTCTCTATGCCTTTCATCCCTTTCCACTCATACCGAAAGTAATACAGAAAGCAAGACAATTGAGGAGTTCCTTGATCCTCATTGCTCCTTACTGGCCTCGACAAGTTTGGTTTCCTTTCCTGTGGCCCTACCTTTTGGAGGAACCATGGATTCTGGACCCATCTCCAGATAATCTGATTCATCAATCGGGATAGTTCCACCTTTCCATCCACACCCTCAAATTGACAGCATGGCTGCTCCAATTCCACGTATAGCCAGGTGCATTCCCTTATCCCCAGTGGTCAAACACATCCTAATTTCATCCCATAAACCTTCCACTTAGAAATTATATTCTAGCAAATGGAAAAGGTTTTCCATTTGGGCTGTGAATCAGAGCTTAGATCCATATTCAGCTCCTTTAAAATCCATTTTATCCTTCCTAACAACAATTTTTCATGAAGGAGCGGCATCCGCTACAGTTAGAGTTCAATTAGCTGCCATTTCCAATTTCAATTTTGGTTTCATGGGAAATCCAATCATGCAACACTCCCTCTGTAAAACCTTAAAGTTCTTCTTTTTCTTAGGCCCCCAATAAAACAACCATTAGAACCCTGGGACTTAAATTTAGTCCTTTCATCTTTGATGTCTGCACTCTTTGAACCATCCTCATCGTCAGACTTAAAATTGTTATCATGGATAACCTTGTTCTTGGTAGCTATAACATCGGCTAGGAGAGTTTCAGAACTTCAAGCCCTAACTATTTGACCTCCTTACATTATCTTTCACAAGGATAGAGTCTCTCTCAGGACAAACCCTTCCTTTCTTCCTAAGGTATGCTCAGAACACAACCTGAATACTACCATTGAGCTACCTGTGTTTTTTCCAAACCACTTTAATAAATCAGAGTATAGACTTCACCAGCTAGATGTCCACAGGATGCTCAGATTCTGTATACACAGGACCAAAGAATTCAGGAAATCTGATCAACTTTTCATTTCCTTTTCAGACAAAAGAAAAGGCTTACCTGTTTCAAAAATTACTCTTTCAAAATTGCTTTCAGATTGCATATCCTTTGCTTAGCAACAGGCTGGTAGACAATTACCACTAAAAGCTAAAGGTTGCTCTACTAGAGCTGTAGCTACTTCATGTGCCTTTAGATCTAGGCTCCCAATTGATACTATTTGTGCAGCTGCTACTTGCGCAAGACCACATACGTTTGTCACTCATTGCAAATTGGATTTGGCCTCCCGGGACAGGTCATCCTTTGGGTCCACTGTGCTGAAGAGTCTCTTCACTTGAGCCACCTGAGATAAAGGTGCTAGGGACGCTGTCCCAGCAAGAATTACAGCGAAGTAGGACTACATAACATAAAGAAGTTATGTACTTACCATAACGTTCCATATTTGTAGTCCATCTCACCTATATTCTTGCATCCCTCCCTCCAACCCCCTACCTGTTTCTGGGGGATCTAGTGGACCTCTTTTTGGTGCTGCTTGACTTTGCTCTTTATTGTCCACCTGGAATGGATTGTGTTTCTAATCCTTTGCTGTATTTATACAGCTTCTTTCTTCTTACCTGATCAGTATTTATTACTTTCTTGCAAACTAGATCTGGGAAATTGCCATGAGGCACCATGGGATAGGGGCTAGCCTCAAGCCAGTAAAAACTCTCGAGCTTTAGTATCGGAACCCATCCAGCATGAATGTAGGCGAGATGGACTACAAACATAGAACGTTATGGTAAGTACATAACGTCTTTTTCTTATTTAATTAACTTCTCCAGTACTAATCCTGTCTCCCCCCCCCCTTTTTTATTTTTTGTATTGTAAAATTTTCCACATCTGGATACCTTTGCCTGTATTTATCTTCAGAAAGCTCTGTTGTTGCTTTTTTTGTACTGATTAGTTTTGCTTTCTCTCCTGCAGAAATATTGCACCATATTAAATCTGTTTTTCTTTCCCAAGTCCATATTATTTCTTCAGATGACTCCTGCTCCACCTGTTTCTCCTTACTTTAGGAACTCATTGTTCCATCATGCTGTGACATTGCCTGTGTTAGAATTTATACACTAAATCCTTTAGTTTGCAGGTATTATATTACTTCATTTTCTGTTAGTTTAACTTTTACTTTACTAATCTTCTGTTCCGTGTTCCCCTTTGTGATCTTATTTTTTGTATTGTGAAATTTTCCATATCTGGGTGCCTTTGCATGTATTAATCTTCAAATATCTTTGGAGCAGCTTCTTTGTATTGATTAGTTTGGCTGTCTCTTTTGCATAAATATCACATCATATCAGATCTCTCTCTTTCCCATGTCCGTGTTTCTTTTTTATACCTTTCAAAAATGTCTAGGTTTTCTTTATATTTTCACTTCCTTTTCCAAATTTCCCAAAGTTTCTTGATCTGTATAATATTTTTCATGGAACTGTTGTATTAGTGAACACAAATTTGCATTTGAAGCTTTTGACAGTTTTTCTTATGCAAGTATTTTTCTTTCCTCTAATTTCTCTCTGTCTTTTTAAACGTGTCTGGAACTTCTGGGCTTCTTGCATAATCGTAACAGTGCATAAGTTCTTCCTTATTCTCAACAGTCCACTCTTATCTTTATGGCTTTTTTAGCTTGCCAGTTTTTGTTGGCTACTACTGCTACCTTCTACAATGGGTAGCCATCTACCCCTTGAGCCTGGCCTAACCCCATAGTAGGAATGTTTCCGTGTCTTACGGATTTTACTTTGTCATTTTTTTCCTGTCCTGGCACCAGTGCACATACCAGGATTGGGCACACTTTTATCTGCAGACTTGTGCACCCAGCTGTCCTTTTTTATGTTTTAACCTACTGCGATATATCCTATATAAAATACAGTGTGTGTGTGTGTATGTATATATATATATATATATATCAGTGTCATTTTGGTGAGATTGTGTAAAACCAGGGTCCACTTTGTGAAGGGACTCACCAAGACTTAAGGATGAATTCAGTTCCTGCAATACTACTCTCCTTTACTTGCTGATTTCATCATTTTGCCACTCGGACCAAACACTCCACCTGCGGGGGAGGGAAGATGTAGAATTTGTGTCTCTCCTCTTTATTCTGAACAAGTCAAGAGTGGGATCTGACCCATTTTAGACTTTGGCGATTTTAGTCTACAGACCAAGTCTTAGATTTCATATCACTCACAGGTTCATGATGTCATCGCTGCTGCTGGATTATTAAATGGTTTCTTTCCTTACTGTGAGAAACCTGTGGTTAAGTTTTCCTACTTGTGTTGTGCACCTTGCTTTTCCAAACAATGTAGTTCCTTTGATCTTCCTTCTGCCCCAGGGTTTTCACAAAGGTGCTGACAATGGTCAGAATGCTGTATCAAAAAGGCCCGATCCCTAGTTAATGTGCGAATGTCATAAACCTTAATTCCAGAAGACAACAAATGAAATGTTGAAACATTGTAAGATCATAAATATAGAACAGCTTTCAGAATGAAGGAAATACATAAAAAATGGAGTACTTCCTTCCATTTTCAGTGAATTAGAACACACATTTTATACATTTTTTCAGAGTTGCTATGCCCTCCTCACTTCCCATTTTGTGTGTGTGTGTGTGTGGGGGGGGCTATATCTTCCATATAATCAAATTGACTCCGAGGTTGCAGAATCTCAAAGTAAAGAGAATTTTAAAGCTATGCTAATTTTACATTTGTGTGAGGTAGTGCATCTTCAGAGTTGGTCGTCTGAGGAGTGTAACAGAGCTTCCTTTAAAAAAATGTAAAATATATTTAGACTAACATTGAGAACGGAATTTTTTTTTTTTGATGAATAAAAATTACATGAGGTGTTTGCCCCTTTGTATTATATGGGGTATATTTCTTTAAATATGCTAATGCCTCACTATAAAAGTTGCATGTTGTATACTTTCTAGAAGCAGATTGAGGAGGTACCTAAAGGAAGCTAGCAACCCATTTCCTTGTTTGTGTTCTCATGAAGCATTCTAGGTTCATAGGAAGTACTAGGCAATTAGTCTGCAGACTAATACAAACCTAGCCAAAAAATAAAATATTCAGAAGATGTACATCATTCCCACTGCTGCAGTAACTTTTAGGTTATATGGGTGGCTGTAGCTTCCACCATACCTCTCAACCTCTTATCACAAAAAATCTGGACAAAGCCACCAAAATAGGGACAAATTTTAAATATTGCTCTTATAAACTTAGAAAGTTGCTAGAGTAAAAGGTTTTTTGTTACCATGCATTTTCTGAAGGATATAAAGTCCGAAACTCAAATGTCTTTCATTATTTATTGAATTCGGTCCTCACTGATTTTCCAGAAAAATCCAGACAATCACAAATTTTATGAGGATCAGACTAAAAATAAAAAAAAAATCTGGACATTGTGCAAAAATCTGGACAGTTGAGAGGTATTGTTCCCACCCTACCTCACATCCACTCTACCTGCTGATTGGACAACTCTGTGGAGGGAAAATCAGCAGATAGAATGAAAAATCTTCATAGCTTCCTTGCTGCTTCACGAAGAAGCAACTCGGAGGCTTCACAAGAGCAGAGCCCAGCGTTCAGCTCTTTTCTGGCAGATAAGTCCAATTTGGTGAACCCTTCCTCCCAGAAAATGTAATTGCTTCATATATTTATTATAAAAAAGTGTGGGGGGTTGTATTTGTTTTTTTTTTTTTTTTTACTTTTATTATTTGAAATAGATTGCGGTCCCTTTAAGGTATTTCTGTATTACTGTCTGTTTCCTGTATGGGACTGCTATTTTTTTGGCTATTTTGGGGGGTTTATTTAGAAATATGTTGCTTATGTAAATTTTGAAAGTTTTCTTTAAAAGTTTAATGTGGTGCATTATTTTATTTTGCCAGTAACAACTATGGGCCATGTTGGCTTGTATTCACGATTTAATAACTTACCTGCCATTTGTTTCTGTCATCCATGTTTTATTGTAAATCTTGGGATTATGCATAAGGATTACGGGTTTACAAATACCCGGATAATGTATTTATTGGAACCGAGTTTTATAAAGAAATTATCAGTATTTTTGATAAATGTGGCTTGGACATTCTTAAGGCTGTTATTAGAAACAATGAACGAAAAATGTCATGCTTACAAGAACAGATAGATGCACTTAATGAATGTATTACCAATGATTTAATGTTTGTCATACAGTGTGAACAAGAGAAATATGAGGTTAGGAGTAATAGAGATAAGAAATGTGATCTTTTGAACAGAAAATATATAAGAAAACCTGATCAGGATCTTAAGGAATACCGAAAAGGTAGACATTATCCAGCACCTAGATCCCAGAACAGTAATTCTGGGATACACTCAGGGGGTACATTTTAATTCCGAGCAAGAAACAAGATTACAAGAACATGATAGGAATGAACCAGTTGTGCATAATGTACCTGAATGTGATGATAATAGCAATGGCTATACAGCTCCACGTAGGGCAGAGAGATTACGTAACAAATATAACAACCATTTTTACAGGGTTTTCCACAACCAGAGGGGAGGGGTTTACATGGGGGAATTACAGACAGTACAGGATGTTTCTGGCCAATCCGGTATTAACAACAATTCTCAGATTTTGTGTTGGCAAGGGTTCCATATTTTTAATTACAGTTCTCTGGAGGTTCCATGAGATTACTTATTCACGAAAGGGTTTAAATATATTCCCATGAGAAAAGGTAATCTTTCACAAGTTATATTAGACATAAAAAATGTTCATTAGAAAACCTAACTTGGAGAATATGTTTAAAAGGACTGCATTGCCATTAGACACAATTGCACCTAAAAAAGTAGTACCTTTAATCCCCCACTTTACCTACAGTTAAAGAACTTGGAGAATGTGTTGGAGAAGGAAATACTTAAAAAAAAAAAAAAAAAAAAAAAAAAAAAAACCTAGAGTTAGGTACAATTTAACTGATGAGAACAAACTTCTCATGGAATTGTGCTCCAATCCAAGCATTCTGGTGATGGAACCCGATAAAGGAGGAGGCATTGTTCTCATGGATAAAATCTTATATGAAGCAAAAATGTTTTCTGCATGATATAAATAGATACAGTAAGGTATCAATCAACAAAATCAATATTGCTTATAAGAAAATAGATTTGGCCCTGAAAGATTTATTCGATCAGGGCGTTATTTTCATACATATACTTATTTAGAAAACACTTCCCCTAGGGTGCCCTCTATATTTGGGATACCCAAGGTTCATAAGGATGTTGGCGACCCCCCATTTAGACCAGTTGTTGCCTCAGAAGATTCAAAAATAGCACCTTTGGCAAAATATTTAGACTGGAAGCTTAAGATAATTTTGGGGGGAAGGGGTCGCACCCACATTCTTGTGGGCTCTTGGGACTTTCTTTCTAGAATTCAGTCTGAATATTATGTGGATAATTTGAAGTTCATAGCCATTGATGTGGTGGACTTATTTTCCTGGAATTCCACATAGTATATGTTTGATGTGGCTTAAGGAAGCCGTTAGAATGAAGACAGGAATCTCTGACAATTATATTTTTCTTTGTTTAGAACTGACCAGACTTGTCCTTAAGAACAACTTCTTGTTTTTTGAGGAAGAATTTTTTCAACAGGAACAAGGAGTGGCTATGGGGGCCATTTGTGCCCCCCCCCCACCTATGCTGATGTTATATTATCAGTATGAGAAGCTAAATTTGTACATTCATGCCATTATTCAGAATATTGGAAGCTGTATGCCAGGTACCTTGATGATATCTGTATCTTTTGGATAGGAGATCTTGAGTTACTGGAGGAATTTATGGATTATTTATCTCATACCACCACCTTTCTTCAGCTTACACACCAAGTAGCTTTTGCAAAACTTTACTTGGATGTGTCAATACAGAAGATGAGAAATGGTTTTAAATCAACAGTCTATAGAAAACTGAATTTTTCTAATACATATATTAGTTATAAAACTCCAGACAAAACCACGACCAACCTGGAAAACGAACCTTTTATTGAACCAGAATAGTTTAAGCGCTTTTCGGCTTACAGTAGTTAGCCTTCTTCAGAACAATCATACAACTGTTTGCACATACATTTTATAGTAAAAAAGGCGCAAAAAGCTAAACAATTAGTGCCTCATTAAACAATTAAATTAAAAAAGTTTTTACATTTAAAGTGCAAAGACAAAAAGATCTTTCAGGTAGACTCAAAAGACATCTGTTTCTAAAAGAAATTAAAACCTTCCTTAAAAAATTGACTAAAGAGTTACTTAGTCAGGAATTTTTGAATTTTACACATTCCTTTAATAGTTTATCTATCCCATACTTGGATATATATTTATCTAAACATACTGAAATGAATAGTTATTTGGCTAAAATTTATCGTAAAGTTACATATTCGATTTCCAGGTTGGTCGTGGTTTTGTCTGGAGTTTTACAAGTTTGTTTTTCGTGGATTTTATTTTCTAAGTTTGATGGCGTCCCGCCCGACTTCACCTGGTGCTTCGAACCTTATGGGATCTCAGCTTGCTTTATTTGATGACCTGAACGAAAAATCTACAAAAGCACACTTGTCTGTTAATGAGAATGAGAATCTCTGATTACTTATGGCAAAGATTAATTCTCTTTGCGCCCGACTAGATAAGGTAGACTCAAATCAAAAAATGTTTAAAGAATTTATGACATCAAAAACTGCCAACTCTGATATTTTGCATATTGATGGCTCGAGTGTTAGAGCTGACCAGTTGAATGAAAAGCGTGGTTGCAGACCTGAATCTAATTCTACAAGTAATTGTAATAATGTAAGCACACCGCCACCGGGTCAAAGGTCACCAAGGTCTATGTCGAATGTCAGTAGACCAAAAGAACTGTCTTTACCAACGCAACCAAACACTGTGTCTCAGCCACCTGTTGCATCTTCTAACGCTATGCCATTTGCGACTTCAGGACAGTATACTTCTACTAACAACTCGCCAAAAATCTCCTTTATAATTAAAGATACTTTAGCATTCGGGAGAGACGCAGCAGGGCATGTAATTCCTATTACTAATATGGAAGGAGTGTCACACAATAAAAATGGTACACCAGGTATAGTAAGTAATTTAAAAATTCTCGACAACCATTTGCTGAAACTGAAAAACACACAGCTTGAAATTGCCTATTTTAAAGAATGTTTGACTGTTAAAGTGATACCAAAGGGCCTACGCAGGACACAATACCCTACGGGGTTGGTGAATGACTCCCTTCCACAAGGAATTAGTACAGCTGTTTGAACGCCAGGGAACCGAATTACTGAATTTAATGATTAAGGTTCATAGGTTCATAGGTTTATACTAGGCTATCTGCCCTAAGGCATTTATAAGCCTAGCCCAAATTTTTGTGGCTTACGCCACCCCTTATATGAAAAAATACTGTGCCCATTAGTTTGTTGTGCCTCTGTCCAGCAGTGACACAGAGATGATTCCCGGGGTAAACCTACGATCTCCCATCCACAGGTCTAGATTTCTCTTGAACAGAGTCAGCGAGGTGCTCTGCCTCACATGAACTGGGATTTTATTCCACAGCATAGGGAGTCTCTGAGTGATAAATCTATCCCTCCAGCACGTCCTATTTATATCCGTGCTAAGGTTTAAGTCGCTTGCTCTAGTGGTTTTGGTGGATTTGGATTTTTTGAGGTAGAGCATGTCCATTAATTCCGGGTTGGACATGGCCTTGTATGTCAGGCACATGTCACCTCTGAGCAGACGGTATGCGACTGAATAGAGCTGGAGTTTCTTCAATCTGGCAGCATATGACAGATTTTGGAGTCCCTTTATCCTTTTGGTGAGGAACTTTAGGGGTCTCTCCAATTGCTGCAGATGTCGGGTGAGATACATCCCGAATGGGGCATTGTACTCGATCATTGGTCTGATAAGTGAAGAGTACAGGGAACAATGACCTCACTAGATCTGGATGTGAATCCTTCATGATCAGGTGGGCAATGTAGAAGGTCTTTCTAACCACTTCAGCAACGTGAGTGTCAAAAGAAAGGCCACTGTCAACCTGGGTCCCCAGGTCCCTGATAACCTCTTCTGTGCTTAGTGGATTGCCACCTATATGGTAGCTTGGGGTTACCTTGTTTTTCCCGAAGGGTATGACTATACATTTTTGGCGTTTAACTTCAGGCCATGGCTCTGGCACCAGCTATCTGTTTCCGTGAGTCCCTTCTGAAGGATATCCGTGTCCGATGCACTTTCCACTATGGCGCCCAGTTTGCAGTCGTCTGCAAACTTTGTCAGCCAAAGTCCTCCCATGTTGGCCTGTACTTCTGAGAAGTAGATGCCAAACAATAGGGGCCAAGGACCGAGCCCTGTGGGACACCACTTGTGACCGGCTTGGAGTCTGACATAGCGCCAGCAACTCTAACCCTGTGGGTTCTGTCCTTAAGCCAGTTTGCAACCCATCTTGTGACATATGGGTTTACATTTAAGCTGGTAAGTTTTCTACAATACCCAAGTGGGGTATTGTGTCGAAAGCCTTTGCAAGGTCAAGGTAGGCTGTATGGACTGCCTTTCCCTCATCAATGGCCTTGGTGACTGTTTCGAAGAAGTCGACCAAGTTCAAAAGGCATGATCTTTCCTTGACAAAGCCAAACTGGGTCGGGTCCAATGTCTGCAAGTCCCCTATATCTTTGTTTATGAGCTCCATTATGATCCTCTCCATAGCTTTGCAGACTAGACTTGTTAAGCTTATGGGGCGGTAATTACCAGGGTCCGTAGAGGCGCCACCTTTGTGGAGTGGGAGCACAGTTGCCGTACGCCACTCCTTGGGCACGTATCCTGTGGTAAGGCTGAGATTAAACAGCTGCCTTATGTGCGGGTTTAATTCCTCATTTAGCTCGTGTAGCACACAGCCGGGGACACCATCCGGTCCCATTGATGCTGTGTTTTTAGCTTTAGAGAGAGCAGCTTTCACCTGCGCATTTGAGATGTCCGGGAGGCTACACTCGGCTGGGATAGTTATCTCTCCTTTAGGGGGGAGGGGTGAAGTTTGCACTGAACCTGTCTGCCAGTATGTTGGCAATGTCTGTGGGTTCAGTGATTTTTGTATCATTTTGGACTAATTCTGAGCATATCTGGGAGTTTCCACCCAGGTTCCTAACATAGCTGAAAAAGGCCTAATGATTGTCCTTTGAATCCATGGCAATTTTTCTCTCAAAATTGGCCTTAGTTGATTTTATGAGTGCTCGTATTTATAGCATTATGCTATTTTGGCTAGTGAATTGACTGAAACTATTTTGGACTTGGATAAAATCATAACTAGTGATTCCGAGTTTTATAGGTATAAATATGACTACTCTAGGTCAATGACTAGCATTGACAAACATTTGAATAAACTGCAAATAAACAAAAATAGAAAACTTGAAAGAGACATCAAAGCTTATAAAGAAGGCACAGCATATCCTGTGCCTTCTTTAGCACAGACTTGGCAACGTACTTCTTTTAGAAACACTAGTCATAATGTTTGTTCTATGCCTGAATGTAACAATAATTGTAACTTTACACAACCTGATGACATGAATGTTGATGATGTTGAGTTTGACAATAATTATTTAAATGATGAAACAGAGTTCCCAATTTTAAGAAGAAGTGAAAGACTTCAGAATAACTCAAGGTTTAATTATAATACTAACACAAGATCTAGTAATATTAAAACTGTCACTCCTTCTAACGGAAATTTTTATCATGATCATAACGGGGCAAGACCTAACAAAGACCTACTCATAATTTTAATACTAGGTCAAAAAACTTCTAACTGAGGAGGAAATCGGATTAAGTGAATTTTTGATTCAGGCCGAGCCCCCCACCCCCCAGTGACACACAAGAATTAGTTGTTGACAATCCATGTAATGATGAAGAAGGTATAATTTTAGGAAACTCTGATAATTTCATTAGTTTAGATAAGCCAATAATTATGTATAACGGTAGTAAGGATTTCAAGGTATATAATTTTTCTTCATGTCCATTATCACTAGAATTGGTTGAATTATTATCTAAGGGACAAACATACATCCCTTATACGAAGTTCAACCTTACATCTAGTATACTTGACCTTAAACTTTATACTAGAAAGTTAAATTTTCAATACCTATTTGGTGATATTACTAGTGTAGGACTGTCATTAGATTTTCATATACCTAGTACATTTAACCCACCCTTACATCCTGCTATACAAATGTTTGAGACTGTCTGTGAATTAGATTTTAGATCATTGGCTAAGAAGAAAAATAAAGGTACAGTTAACCTCGATGAGCTTGATCTAATTAAATTTGTTCATTCACAGAAGATCCGACTATGTAAGCCAGATAAAGGGGGTGGTATTGCAATTTTTGATATTGATGATTATAACTGTAGGATGAGAGCTTTGTTAGATAATGAATCTTCTGTACTAAGTTCTAGATCTGAGGTGAATAAAGCCTATAATTTAGTGAAAACATGTCTCAATGATTTATTTATAGAAGGACGTATTGATCAGAACCTCCTGAAGTATTTGACTACCTCCTTTCCCATCTTCCCGAGTCTCTTTGGGATTCCCAAAATCCACAAGGACTTGGTGAATCCCCCTATGAGACCATTGGTGGATGGAAGGGGATCACCGTTATATGTCTGTGCTAAAGTCATTGACTCTTTTTACAAAAAATAGTAGCAAGTGAAAAACAGATCTGTAAAGACTCGTGGTGCTTTTTGAATCAAATTAATTCTCTTGAGTTTGATGGAAATTATAACTTTTTAACTATCGATGTTAAAGATTTGTACACTTGTATCCCACACACCATAGCTGCCGAATGGGTAACACTTATGATGTATAAACATAATGTTCCAAAAAAAGATATCTTCTTGGTTTAAGAACTTTTAGATCTAGTTCTTTCATATAATTTTTTTATTTTTGATTCATCATTTTTTTGCCAAAAAATAGGTATTGCTATGGGTTCCCCTTGTGGGGCAAGTGTGGCAAATTTAGTGATGGCCTTTTGGGAATGTGATTTTGTTTTTAAGTCAGAGTTGTATCTGGACACAGTAGTTTTTTATACTAGATATCTTGATGACATCTTCATCTTAATGAAGGGCAACGAGAATACAGCCTCACTCTTGGTCGACTCTTTCAATACTTTGAATTTTACACATTCCTTTAATAGTTTATATATCCCATACTTGGATATATATTTATCTGAGCATACTGAAATGAATAGTTATTTGGCTAAAATTTATCGTAAAGTTACATATTCAAATACATTTCTCCACTTTTCAAGTTGTCACCCTTTCTATCAAAAGAAGGCGGTTATAAAGGGACAGTTAGTCAGAGCGGCCCAGATAGTTACTCTCGATTCTGAATTTGAGGAAGAATGTTTATTCCTAAAGGAAGCATTTATGAAAAGAGAGTACCCGTTGGAGCTCTTGGAGGAGATAATAGCCGAGGTTAAAACTAAGAGGGAAAATAACATTTACAAACCTTTATTGGCTATAAAAGTCCCTAGTACTGACAACGTGATTATTACCAACTTGTCTAGTGTTGAGACTAATTTTCTACAACATATGAATAATAACTTTAACAGAGCTAATAATTTTTCTACAACATATGTTAAAACAAGTGCTTCATGTGTTAATATCTTAAAAAGAATTGGAATTTGTTTGAGTAACCTTAGCCTAATGGAAAAAATAGGGCATACACCTAAGGTCATTTTTAAACTTGGCCGTAATTTAAAGGATGTCTTAAAATTTCAAACAAATTCATTGAAGAAGTCGACCGGGATGTTTAAATGTGAGGCATGCAACATGTGCAAATACGTCCTAGTAAATAACTTTATATTAGATGAAGTTAAATTTAAACTACATGACAGATACAACTGTAATTCTAGAAACATCGTCTATCTGGCTAGGTGCAACTGCTGTCCTGCCTTCTATGTGGGAAAAACTGAGCGGAGACTCAGAGATAGAATTTATGAACATTCTTATGCTATTTCCCACAAGAAGGCTGACAACGCACTAGCAAAGCACATTATTTCTCATACTGACCATTCATTTAAATTTACAGTCATCGATAAGTTAGAAAGTAATTTTAGAGGTGGTCCACACTCCCTAAAATTACTAGAATTAGAATTAAAATGGCAAGTCAAATTAGATGCAAGTAGGTTCCCTGGGCTCAATGATGCCCTCTCTATTGGTGTTCTTTTAAAACTAAAAAGTTTGGCGAGATAATTTTTAACATTAGTGTAATAATATTATAATAGTATTATTTTTTATTACATTCATAACACATACAAAATCATATGTTTAAAATCATAGATATTCCTGACTAAGTAACTCTTTAGTCAATTTTTTAAGGAAGGTTTTAATTCTTGTAGAAACAGCTGTCTTTTAAGTCTACCTGAAAGATCTTTTTGTCTTTGCACTTTAAATGTAAAAACTTTTTTAATTTAATTGTTTAATGAGGCACTAATTGTTTAGCTTTTTTTTTTTGCGCCTTTTTTACTATAAAATGTATGTGCAAACAGTTGTATGATTGTTCTGAAGAAGGCTAACTACTGTAAGCCGAAAAGCACTTAAACTATTCTGGTTCAATAAAAGGTTCGTTTTCCAGGTTGGTCGTGGTTTTGTCTGGAGTTTTACAAGTTTGTTTTTCGTGGACATATATTAGTTATCCTAGTGCACACCCATTCTTCCAGAAGAATGTTATAATAAAAGGACAGTATGTTCGTGTGACTCACTTGACATCTTTGGATGCAGATTTCAAAGATGAATGTTTTACATTAGAAAAATGTTTAAGGATAGGGGTTATCCTATAGACCTTATTTTAACTATTCAGACATGTACTTCAGGGGAGAAAGGATAAATATTCACCTGTTTTAGCTACAGGTTTTGTAACCCCTAGTAATGATTCTGTACAGAAATTGGTTCAACAAGATTTTGGTAGGCCATTTGTAATAAGTTTTAGTGGAAATGCATATCAGGTTACGACTACCATTGAAATAGTATGGAACAAGTTTTCTGAATTGACAGATATGGATACCTTAAAGAACAAACCATTAAACATGGTTTTCAGGAAGGGACAAAATATTAAGAACTTACTAGAATATGCTGCTAATGTCGAGTTTTTTTCACATAGAAGGAGAGGTACTTATATAGGTGTGGTGCATGCGCTCACTGTGCATATATTTTACAGAGGGAAGAGGTTTTTATTACAACAAGACAAAAAAACGTTATTTAGCAAAACTTATTCTAATTGTAATTCTCAAGGCCTGGTTTACTTAGTAATATGTGGATCATGTGATGCCTTTTACGTTGGAAAAACGGAAAGGCATCTGAAACATAGGATATATGAACATCTGAATGATGTGAGAAAAGGAACAATAGGAATGCTCTTTACAGACACACATTGGATTGTGTTAATGCCAGTTTTTCTTTCTTTGTCATTGAAACAGTTCCCAAGGAACTTAGAGGTGGTCCATGGGAGACAGAGTTAGAATTTAGGGAGACTTTTTGGCAGGTTACATTGGAAGCCAATAGACCCCCCCCCCCCGGGCTTAATCATAACATTTCCATACTTACCTCTATTTAAGCTTAGATCGACCAAGCTTTAATTCTTGGTATTACTAATGAATGTTTACATTTATATATTTTTCATGTATATATTTTTTAACCAATGTTTAGGTCACAGTTTTTTACATGTCTTTTTATAAGTCTTGTTATATGTTTTTTATACATTTTTTTAAAAATGTTTCAGTATTAAGGGATTTGGATTATTGTGGAATTTGTGCCTTTAATTGTTTTATTGGGTTTAATTATTTGTAATTAATTTAATGTGATAGTATATAAGGAGGAGTTGTTTTTGTTTATTCATTGTGTCTAAGGAAGCCTGAGGGATACTTGGACAAAAACGCTATGTGCATTAAGTTCACCGTTAATACTTTTTGGCAATAAAGGACTTTGTATTTCTATGAGGTGCTCTTCTTTGGTCCAGTACTTTTGGTTGTTTCATATTTTTATTATAAAAAAAGTGTGGGGGTTGTTTATATATATTTTTTTACTTTTATTATTTGAAATAGATTGTGGTCCCTTTAAGTTATTTCTGTATTACTGTCTGTTTCCTGTATGGAACTGCGATTTTGTTTTTTGGCTGTTCTGGGGGGTTTATTTAGAAATATGTTGCTTATGTAAATTTTGAAAGTTTTCTTTAAAAGTTTAATGTGCGGCATTATTTTATTTTGGCAGGGACAGCTATGGGCCATGTTGTGCTTGTATTCATGATGTAACAACTTACCTGACATTTGTTTCTGTCATCCATGTTTTATTTCTAATGGGTTTCTGACAGTATTTTAGTGTGCTGTTTGTGCATTGCTTTTGTGAACTTTAAGTAAGAGGGAAGTGTAAACTGTTTGACAACTTACCTTCTGACTGGCTGATTCCAGTAATTCTAACCGCAATTAAAGCAAGTTCGTCAAGTCACATCATGGATACTTACCCCGCTACTACTGGTCCATTTTCCGAAGTGCCTACAAAGCAAAAAACTACTTGCCAGAGAACCCTTACTGACTCAGTGAGCTTAGTCCACTGGGTCAGTCAATGGGGATGACTCTGTAGTGGCCAGCAGTTGTTTTTTATGCCACTTACTTCTCCAGCTTCCTGTGATGTAGTCCTTTCAGCCACCACCAACCCAGGGTCAGCTATGTCATTTCGTGCTGTTCCAGTGTCTGTTACAGGCATGGGAGAACCATCCTTTCTGGGAGAGAGAGATTTTTTCAAGAGATGCTGCTAATGGAATTATCCAAGGGAAAAGAGACCTGTTGGTGGGGGGTGAATATTCCTTCTCCAAGTCATCTTTCCAGAAACTTGTAAAGAAAAAAAAAAAAACTTATTTCCTTTCCAATGCATAGGGTATCTTATCAACAAAGAAAATTTCCTTACTTTATCTGAGAAATTGTTGCAGGCAGTACTGGCATACTGGATGCAGTACCTCTTAGTCAGGTCAATCATAATATTTCTAAGGAAGGCATGTCTTTTGATTGTAACAGAGAGACAGAGACAGGTCTTTGTCTCCTGTAAATTCTGTAGTCCAGTTATATGTTGATCAGGAAACTTGGTCCTCATATCCTCCTTTGGAGGAATTTTCTGTTCACATTTTGCTAGAATAAATTAAGCTTTTTAGAAGAACAAGTGGATGTTCCCCTTGAACTGACGAGATAGTATGATTTGTTGTCTCATTCTATGCTTATTCTTCTGGTGCCGTCATTGGAGGCGGTAGATAAGGCTGCCTGTAATAACCCTTATTCATTCACTTCAGTTCCCAGTGAAGCAGGGAGATGTTATAATGTTTCTCAAACTAATCTGGACTTCTTTTGACCCTAGGTCTAACATTGCAGCTATCTTGACACCTTCACCATCAAGTATCAGCCCTCAAGGATCATCCAACCCTTCTCCTGCAGATGTCTAGGGAATCATTTTTGTTTTAGTAAGATTCTTTCTTCCACCTTGGGGTATAGAAACTCAACTGTCTGTCCCATAATGAGAATTTTCTGCTTTTTGTATTGACATTTTGGAAAACCTGCCTAGCACTCTTCCCCCCTGAAGGTTGGGCCTATCTTAATTTCATTGTTTCCTACATGTTTCAAGTATCTAAACATGCTTTATGGAATGTGTATGATTGTGTAGATACTGTCTTGGACCTTGCTTCTGCTGCTGTTTTGAGGAAATATGCAAGGGTACATAACCAGAACTTTTGTGATGAGGTAAGGTCTGAAATTATGAATTCAGCTCTTGATACATTTTAATAGGCCTCTCAGGGAAATTAATTCAGGGTGTTTCTCAGTTGGCAGCTCCCCCCTCCAAATCTCCCAGATTCTCTTTCACACACAAGAAAATGACTAAGCAATCTCTGCCTTCTCAAACCAAACAAGGAATCAGTAAGAGATGGCAGGAGGGGATCAATCAGAAGCAAGCATTTTTTTCCTAATAAGGAACAGTCAACCTCTCCAGCATTCTCTCTCACCCCACCACACACACACACACACACACCTCAGTCTCTTAAAATTCTAGCCTATCAGCTGACTTTCTACATTTTTGTTTAGCAACAGACCCATGGCTGCTACAAGTTAAGGAGAGAGACAGTTCCCACTGAATACAAAAAAATCACAAGTCAGGGAAGCCCCCCCCCCCCCCCCTCCAAAACCGAACATGATTTCTTCCTATATTATTCAGCTCAGGAAGGTTCCAAGATAAAAATTCACCTTCTCCTGTGTCAAAAACAGGCCTTTTGTAGCAGTGTGTCTTCAAGACATCCTGTAGGGATAACATTGTATGATGGTGTCGAGGAGAATTTCTGAATGTTTACCTAGCACGTTAGTTTGGTCAGAAGAGACTAAATCCCATTTTTCTCATTTCTCTGGGAGAGAACACTGCAAAAATAAATAAGGAAAAAAGTGAGTGCTCTTCACTCTGCAGAGATGACTGAAGTTAGGCACCTAGGAACTATCCATGGAGCAGAAGATAATCCAAAGGGTAATGCAGAGAAGAAATAATGTGATGGAGACAGAAAGTGAAAAATGTCCTGAAGCCTTTGGCTGTGGACATGTGATGGTATTTATCTTTTTGCCGTCCAAAGCTACTATGCGTTTTTCCAGGGGAATGAGAGGTAACAGACTTTGAAGGGTCTACATGTGGACATTTAGGAAGGTAAGGTCTAGAACTGGTCTCCAAAATACTCTATTAGGTATTCTAGAAGCACTCTTGAGGAAGCTGCATGGTTGTTAGTATATACCTTTACAAGGCATTTCAAATTGGATTTCTTTTCTAGATCGAGGACTGGCTTCCATAGGACCATTCTGAGGGGCTCCTGGATCCATGTACTTGTATCCTCCCAGACTGGATAGGCTTTGGTAATCAAACCACATAGCTTAAAGGCAACTACAACAATGGGAATGATAAACATAGAACAGCTGTGTAAGTGGCACTTACCCATAACAGTAGATATTCTAATTTCGTACTGCTGCAGTAGTCGCACCCACCCATAATCCTCCTCCTGTTTTTATTGGGGAATAATTTAGTGGTTATTTCTTCTTTTTTTTTAAAGTCAGGATGAGCATGTTGTTGTTTATATTTTAGGCAAAAAAGTCCTGAAGATTTATCACTCTGCCTATTTTCCCTGTACAGGGGCTGTCCAATCAGCAGTCAGAATAGAAGTTAAGGAGGGAGTCAGCACTTTTGGAAGCTAGCCAGTTGTGTCTTCGACAAGACACAACTTATGTACCCTAAAGTCTAATGCAGCAGTGAGAAATTCTAATATATGCTATTGTGTGCAACTTACACAACTGTATTGTCTCTCCAGCCTCAAAGAGGGCATGACAAGATAGACCAGAAAATAATTTGAAGCTGCCCATCCTATTATTTAGATTTACCTTGAAGGTAACAAGGGTGTTAAACTGCTTGACATCTAGTGGAAGTTTGTTCCAGAGGTTGGGGGATATGTTGAAGTATGAAGCCAATGTCTCTTATTTATCCCTTGATGAAGGTTTAGTTCCTTTAACTGAGTATTTCAGGTACCATTTGTTCTGTGAAGGAAAAGGAATTCAAAGAGAATTGGATTTTCATGTCTCCAAAGGCTAAACACAGAACTTGGGGGGAGTCCATTTTAGACATGCAGTACAGAGAGAGGGCTATCAATCTATCCCAGTAAGTAAGCTTTGGAGGCATCTGATCTTCATTGATGTCTCTGAAGTTGAGCAATAGGCTAATGCACACCAAAATATGCATTATGTTCAGTAATAGGGCTGATGAGATGCAAGTAAAGGGGAATTATTGCAACTTTGGATCTAGAAGAGATGTCTTTGGAAAATAGACAAATGAGGCACATGGTGGTCAAAACATAAGGAATTACCAACAAGAATACCTCAATCCACTGTAACGGTGCCTACGCTACATTTTTTTCACATTTGAGACTGTTTTAAGGACACCATTTGTTGGTGTGGTCTAACCCATGTTGGAGCATTTCTGAGTCAGTGGAAGATTTGAATAATAACATCCAATTTATAGGCGTCTGCAAATTTAGGTAACTATAAGCAAGGAGTGTTGGTGTAAAGGTCTGAGAGATAGATGCCAATTAGAAGAGGTAACTTTTTTGCTTTCAGAAGTGCAAACTGTGACTGACCGTATGTGTTCTGTCAGGCAACCCGTTAGCTATCCACTGTACAACATAAAGATTTATATTCAGATTTACAGGTCTGTTAATGCCTGCATGGGGAATGGTGTCTTTGGCTGTGGCCAATTCCAGATATGCCATATGTACTGCATAAATGATGTACACAGTGTCAGTTACTTTTAAAAAAAAAAAAAACAAAATAGGTAGAAGTGGCAGGACCTTCCTTTGACAAAGTCAAATCAATGAGGGTCATGAGTTAAGAAATGTTTCAGTATCCAAATTAACGTGATCTGAGATATGTTGCATGGCTTTAGATATCAGACTATTAAAACTGATGGGACTGTAGTTACTGGGGTCCATGCTTGGGCCTTCTCTGTGTAATGGTATTACAATGGCTATCTTCAGGAGTGTAATCAGCAGAGGGTCGTAGATTAAAGAGGTTAAGTAAGGACTCAGATGCACCATATTTGTGGCACTGATAATCAGGCAAACAGGTATATTATCAGGGCCCATGGATGAGGTGATGTTCTTCGTGTTTCACTGTTGCAGTCATTACATTTGGGTTATCTGCCTGCAGGTAGCCCTCAGCAGGGCTTAATATCAAAGTCTTGGGTCCTGTGTCGGATGCTGTCTTATCTTCCATGACGTCAGGTAGTCAGGGGTATAAAGCATGCAGCCGATGCCATTACGTCAGTCTTTCTTGCTGCGCGGTGCCCGAAGCAGTTCGCAAGTGCCGGTTGGCCGACTCATGAAATTTTCGTTTTCAGAACTGAAGTCTTCAAAAAAGCTATGTACCCCATTGGGGATCCTTTTTCTTGCTCTAAACCGATGTCAGTAAAAGTTAACAATTGTATTACCTGTGGAAGGCAAATACCTCATAAAGATTTTCATTTGTACTGCATTCCTTGCTTAGGCCCAGACCACAATGTCGGTTTTGTGCCTTATTCAATCCTTGAACTATTCATCGTTGGTCCATGTTTGCAGCAAACTATTTCAGTATTTGGTTTAATTATCCAGAAATGGCTTGGGTAAGCCATCCCACTACCAACATTCCAAAAAAATGTAAAGATAAAGACAGAAACAGACCACATAGGGCCGGTACTCAGTAAGGTACTTTCGCAGCCCCTGATACCCACTACTTCAGATTTGCAGGCCTCTACTGAGACCCATTCGGAGTCCGGTATGCAGCAAGATGCTTCTTCGACTATTGAACCTGTGGATGTCACTACCTTAGATGGGTCCGGAGCCGCTGTGCAGGCGCCGGCTTCTGAGGGTGTATTCAGGCCTACGGACTTGCATTTCAAACTGACGCCATCATCTTCAAGTCCTAAAACTCGACCCACGCCTAGAAAACCAACATCCAAACTGCATAGTCAGGCCCATATGCCTAAAAAACAAATCATAAGAATGGCTGAAGACCTTATTACTTTAATTAGGGGAAGCCAGCCTTCACCCTCTAAGAGACCTAGACCTAGAACTGATTTTCCTCCTGATTCCTCTGATCAGGATTCTGAAATTCCTGTTTCTTCTGATTACCATGATTTGTCCTTAACTACCTATGAGGATTCTGATGCTGAGGACTCCATTCCATCTGCTCTCCCCCTCCCAGAAGATTTTTATTTTGGCGAAACCTTGTACACTCCTAGGGAGCATTTACGCTGGGAAAGCCAGGATTACTATGACTCCAAAAAGAGGCTTAGCGGATTCTTACTCCTACCTCAACACAGGCCTTTAGCTATTCCTACTGTCCTGGACATTGTAGATGATGCCTTCTTGGAATCTAGCCTGGCCCCAGACACTTCACCTCTGGCTCCCAGGAAAACTGACAGCTATTACAGACTACCTGACTCTCACAAGTTCCTTTTCAAGAATCCTTCTGCAGACCCAGAGACCATTTCCCAGGGACCTAAAGGCATTAAGGCTACTACTGCTAAAAACCCTACCCCCTCTGATAGAGATTCCAGGGCCTTGTACAGATGGGGTGAGAAGGTATACATTTCTGCTACTTTGGCCATTAAGGCCTTAAACTGACAGTTTCTTATGTTAAAGTATCAGCAACATATTATGGGACTACTTAAACAGAAAATAATGATTCCTGACTGTGCTGAAAATAAAGAATTACAGTATTTAATGCATTCTGCTGAACAAGTTGGTAAACATACTTTGCAATGTGGTTTTGACTCTTTTGAAGCATCTTGCAGGGCTGCTGTCACTGTATCGGTTCTTAAAAGGCATGCTTGACTTAAGGAGCAAAATTTGCCAGATCATGTTAAAGCTAAATTACTGGATGCTCCCTTAAACCAAAATCACCTGTTTGGCAACAAAGCAGTAGTAGTCCTTAAAAAGATGGAGGAAAAAGCTAAATCTATGAAAACTTAAAGATTTCCTGCAAGTACAGCCTCCCAGATTCAGTAGGCATTGGTCTTCTAAGAATTGGTCCTTTCTTGTCTCTTCCAGGCCTTCTAAGTTCAAACCCAGGAACAGTAGACCACTTAGGCTACAGTCTCAAGGTACTCACAGGCTTAAGCAGTGAGGGGCTTCCACTTCTAAAGCTGGAAGTAGTAAGACACCCCCCGATGGAAAACTGTCACAATGACTTAACCTTAAACCTTCCCAGTCCTGCTTTACTGCATGCTCCCTTAGGGGAAAAGATCACACTGCATGCAAAAAACTGGGAACTCATTACTCAGGACTAATGGGTTTTAAATATAGTTTTCCACGGATACAGATTCCACTTCCACACCTTACCAATCCCAAACGGTTGGCCAGACCTACCCCCAAATCAGTGGGCAGAGGATCAACAGCAGGTTCTTTCTCTTCTGAGTATCAGAGCTACTCAACCTGTCCCAGCAGAAGAAAGGGGACAAGGTTTTTACTCAAGACTTTTCCTGATACCCAGAAAAGACGGCTCTTGGCATCCTATCCTGGACCTCTCTATTCTAAACACCTTTTTGGTAATCCCAAAATTCAGAATGCTAACACTTCATCAGCTGCTTCCTATGTTAGGCAAAGATGCCTGGTGGGCAACCTTAGACGTAAAGGAAGCTTACCTGCACATTCCAATAGGAGAATCTTGCAGGAAATACCTACGCTTCAGAGCAGGCTACATGCATTATCAGTTCTCTGCACTTCCCTTTGGCTTATCTACTGCGCCCAGGGTATTCACAAAGTGCCTAGCTCTAGTCATTGCATTTTGCAGGCAAAGAAATATTCAAATATATCCTTACCTGGACAATTGTCTAATTCAGGCAGAAAGCCAGGACATGCTATTAAAACATCTAGCATTTGTAAAGAAACTTCTAACCTTGCTGGGGTACACCATAGATGAAAAGAAATCTCATCTAGTACCCTACCAACAAATTGTATTCCTGGGAGCAAGCTTGAACACAACTTCCCAGATGGCTTACCTTACGCCAGAGAAACAAGTTTATTTAACAGCCTACTTCAAACTACTGGCCACCAAGACCCAGCTATATGCAAGGAAAATCCTGCAAGCCCTGGGGTTCATGGCCTCTTGCATTCTACTAATTCCATATGCAAGACTGCATATGAGGAAACTACAATGGTATCTAAAAAGTCTATGGTGCCGACATTCACAGGATCTGGAATCAATGATTCCTGTCATTCCTTGTGTAAAGACAGAGTTCCTTTCGTGGGCAGAGGCCTGCTACCACAACAAGGGACTGCCATTCATTCTACCCCTTACCACCCAAACCCTAACAACAGACTCATCAGGCTATGCATGGGGGGCTCACTTGGCAGGGCAAGTGCATTCAGGGCAAATGGAACCAGAGTCAGATGCACCTGCATATCAATCAAAAAGAAACGTTAACTGTACAGAATTCACTGACAGCCTTCAAGGACCACATTCGTCCAGGACAATTATTGGTAAAGACGGACAACACCACTGTTATGTGGTACATAAGCAGGGGGGAACCCACTCATACCCTCTCTGCAGACTAGGCATGGCTCTGTGGAACACAGCCTTGAGCTACCAATTGCACCTACAAGCTCAATTCCTGCCAGGCAAGCTAAATTCACTGGCAGATGACCTAAGCAGAAATCTCATGGACCCACATGAGTGGAAACTGGAACCAAAGATATTCAACATTTTGAGAAACAAATGGGGGAGCCCAGAGATAGACCTATTTGCCTCTCCTCAGAACTACCAATTGGACAAATTCTGCACAAGGACTCCCCACAGCCAAGCTTGGAAAGTGGATGCCCTGACCTTCACCTCGGAAAGCCTCTCAGTTTATGCTTTTCCCCCTCTGCCTCTCCTGCCAAAAGTGCTGCTAAAGATCAAACAAGACAAACCAGGAACAATACTGATTGCACCAGACTGGCCACTGGTACCCCATCTTACACAGTATGTCACTGCTGGATCCATGGCATCTGCGTGAGACCCCTTCCCTGCTGTCCCAGCAGGAGGGCCAGATTCTGCACCCCCAGCTTCAAACCCTGAACCTTGAAGCCTGGCTAATTCCCTCAACTCTCCAATAGCATCACTCAGTAAGCAGGTGGTAGATGCCATTCTGCTTATTGAGTGATGCTATTGGAGAGTTGAGGGAATTAGCAGAATGGCATCTAGCACCTGCTTACTGAGTGATGCTATTGGAGAGTTGAGGGAATTAGCCAGGCTTCAAGGTTCAGGGTTTGAAGCCTGGCTAATTCCCTCAACTCTCCAATAGCATCACTCAATAAGCAGGTGCTAGATGCCATTCTGGAGGCCAGGAGGCCTAGTACTAGAAAACCCTATGTTGGAAAGTGGAAAAGATACTGTGCCTGGAGCCAGATGCAAGGGATGGGCACAACAGTGCCCAGCTTACCGCATATTCTTCACTACTTAACAGAGATGCTCCACAAGGGCCTTTCCTTCTCATCAATTAAAATTCATGCCTCAGCCATTTCAGCACATTATAATACTGAGCCCACTCATCTTCTCTCACCCCCTGCTAAAACAATTCCTCAAAGGGGCCAAAAATTTAAGACCACCCAGGAAGAGCCCCTACTCCATCTTGGGACCTTAACTTTGTATTGGAAAAACTCTCACTCTACCTCCTATTGAGCCAGCTGCAACTGCAGAGTTAAAATTCCTTTCTTGGAAACTGCTTTCCTTCTAGCCATCACTTCAGCAAGAAGAGTGTCTGAACTTCAGGCCCTCATGGCAGTGGAGCCCTTCATCATCTTCCATGCTGACAAGGTGTTCCTCAGGGCCAATCCTTCCTTTATGCTCAAGGTGGTATCCATTGTGGCCCTTACTCAGTTCATTCATTTGCCTACCTTTTTTCCTAATCCAGAAAACAAAGGAGAACCAATACTGCACTCTTTGGACATACACAGACAACTAAGATTTTATTTGGACAGGACTAAGCCTCTCAGAAAAACTGAACAGCTGCTAGTGGCCTTTGTTGCAGGGTCAGAGGGGAAGGCCATTTCAAAGCAAACTATTTCTAAGTGGATAGGCCATTGCATTTTTTTCTGCTATAAGCAACATGGAAAACCTTACCCCTCAGTGGATAAGATCACATTCCACCAGGGCTGCATCTACACCTACAGCCTTTCTCAGAGGTGTCCCTACCAGGGACATCCTAGAAGCTGCTACCTGGAGTTCTGTACATACCTTCACCAAGCATTACCACGTGCCTTTTTTTTCTAAATCCAGAGCTGGTTTTGCCGCTGCAGTCTTGCAAGTCTTAATAGCTGGTCCTAATGCTCTCTAACTTCCTCCTCCCTGACTTAGCTTTGGGAATCTACCCAAATGTAATGACTGCAACAGTGAAACACAAAGAACATAGTACAGTTGTGTACACTTACCATAAATGTCGATGTGCGAGTGTATTCACTGCTGCAGTCCTGGTTACCCTCCCTCCAGCCCCCTGACTTCTCTTGGCTGTACCTTTCTTCTTGTGTAGTGTATTTCAGCTTTCTGTTGTATTTGCTTTTTGTTGGAGGTGTAACCTCTATATATGTATAATTGCTTCCCATTGTGGGGGCACCTGACATCTGGGGCAAGAAAAACTGATGACATCAGCTGCATGCTTTATACCCCTGACTACCTGACGTGAGACAGCATCCGACGCAGGACCCAAGATTTTGATATTCAGGCCAGCTTAGGGCTACCTGCAGGCAGATAACCCAAATGTAATGACTGCAACAGTGAATACACAAGAACATCTACATTTATGGTAAGTGTACACAGCTGTACTTTCTTGGCTTTAGAGAGGGCTGAAAGAACTTGTTCCGTAGTAATTAAATGGGGTAGCTGGGATTGCAGATTAGCTATGACTGTGGGTGGAGTAGTTTGTACAAAAATTTTCAGCTAGGATCTAGGCTATTTCTTCTGAGTCAGAGTGTGCAGTATTATTGTAGACCAGCTCCAAACAGTTTAGGTATTAGTTCTTAGCTTCCTGCGTTAGTGAAAAAACGACTTGCAGTGATTTGTTTATTTATTTATTTTTGTCTTAGCAGCTATTTTAAGTTCATACTCATTTTTGTGCTTCTTAATGGATCCCTTAAGCTCTTTTCTTGTTTGCTTAGGTGTACTCTGATATACATCCAGATGCTACATGGAGTCAGGGATAAACAAATACTTCTTTTTTGAGAGCTGATATACTTACAAGTATAATTTGCAATGTAAAAATGTTTCAGTTGTATCCATCAGAAATATTTTGCTGCAAAGAGAATTTGCATAAAACTTGAAGTTTTGGATGCAGCAATTTGATTTGTTGTTCACTAAGAACAGAATTGCTGAGAAGCATTTTTGGATTTTGCGGAGAAAGAAACTTTGACAGCATTTAATACTTTGCCTTTGCAGATGAGGGAGGAGAAAGGCAAAATAACATCAATTAGCAATTCATGAACTATTACAAAATTAGGAAGGATTTGTCATTTCTTTCTATTTGTTTTTGCAAGGGCACTATCCCACAGAGATACAGATGCTTATGTTACTGTGCTTGAGGAATCGATCCAGATGTAAATTTGGTGAGTTGTGTAAGTCCTTAGTAAGATGCAGAATAGTTTGTGGAGTAAAGAATTTTTGGTACTTGCATATTATCGCAACCAGATTTTCGCGGTTGCGAATTTAGTCCCATGTCTGAGACAGCAGGTCTATTACGCTGGAAAAGGGAGTGTAAGTAAGTAAGTTAAATTGTGGCACACATGGTTTTGAGGCAGGGAGAGGACTAACTGCCAAATTTTGGAGTCCTGACTGGCATGTCTCACTTTGCCAGTGAACTCTGCATGCAGCGCATGGTAGATCCTGCCTTCCTGATTACAAGCGCAATATAGGCTAAGTTAATCGGGAATATACCATCCTTATGTTGATAGCCAGTACTCAGATTTTATTTTCGTCATCTGAAAGATTTTGACCGGCTATCTCGATGTTTTTGTCCCCCGTAACAAACGTGCAGGTTGTAAAATTTTACTTTTCCTGAAACAGTCTTTCGCGCTTCTGTATTTTCACATGAAAATTTCACACTCCCTGCTTTCTGTGATGTGTGTGTTTAATAATAACTGAATCACTTCTGTAGGTGTTACCTTTCTCCCCCTTTTTGAATGGTGTGTGAACTGTCGGTTGCTTTTTACCCCTTTTGGGCTACTAGTTCTGGGGAAGGGAATATATGCTGCAGACGACTCTGCTGTGTTGCGTGCACACATAACAGGACTTGGAAAAGCACTAAGACTGACATGATGTCAGGAAACAGTGTAGGTTCAAACAAGCAGTCATTTTTCTAGTACTACACTGTTCCTACCTCAACAAAGTGTTTTTTTTTTTTATAGATAACATTCCCTGTGTGATTCTGCATACATTTCTGGTTACAGTCACACACCGGGAAGCAAGCCGTATTATCGCAAAAATCTGGTTGCGATAATACGTAAGTACCGAATTTTTCAAACAAGAAGCAGGTTTTTAAGGGAAGCAGTCCAACTTTATGAAAATATAGGAATGTGTGCAGGGCTAGCGAAACTACAGTAACATGATTGAAGAACTAAAAGTGTGCAAGACATTAAAATAGTAAAAATAAGAGTGGGAATGGATTACAAGAGTATTTGGGATGAGGAGGAATCATGTGATCCATAAGTATGGTCCAGTTGAAATTCAAGCTCCTTTACTAAATTTGGCCATAAACAAACCAGGACGCATTGTCAATTTTGTAGAAACATTTTAAAGACATATGTTCAAAAGAATGCGCATCTTAAACATAAATATGAAAATGATGTGTTGACACTTATAGTTGATAAGTGAATACATTGGTGTATTGCGACAAGAGTGCAGGTCAGACTTCATAAGAAATGTTGAGAATAAAAACATTAGCAGTAAACCACTAACAGGTGGAGACTGTAATATGCCCATGACAATATTATTTGAAGGTATTCTGAAACATTAAAAAACAGAAAAACTAGTGGTCTTAAAACTTTGTTAATGAGTTCAGTTACAATAATTCGCAAAAATCATAAAACCCAGGTAGTGTTCCAAAGCAACAAGTCTTTATTCTTCACAGACAAGTGATCCTCAGTAACAAAAAAAATTTAAAAATACTTTACAATGGTAAACATATCAACTTTTATACACTTAGAAGTAGGTGTGGAAAATGTATGTATTGTTTAATTTTAAACCAGCCTGTTCCAGGCAAACAATATAAACAAGTCCATAAAAGTGCATTTAAGAACAGCAAGTACCCACCTTCACACACAACTACTGATTAGATCAAACTAATTTCTAGTTAAGTAAAATGCTACTTATCTATTTTCAGCCCACATTCCAAAATCAGGTATTAAGAAAAGTATAAGATACATATAAAAAGACTGATTTTTAACTAAAATCGCTTTTGGCTAATTAATGCAATAAAGTCTTCATCAGGTCTGTGATAAGAACTAAAGTCACATACATAGGTAGATAAGTAAAAACTAGATAGATACAAGAAAAAAACACATAGCTATCTAACCATAAACATTATCTAATTAGAACATTATAAATATATATATATATATATGTGTAATATCTAATAAATATCCATCCATCCATATGTATTAGTGTACATAAAAGCGAAGTTATTATTTACAGCTCAGGAAAAATGTCAGTGCTTGCAGTTGAGAGAAAAAAAAACTGCCATGACATTTTTCATGTTTACAGCCCAAAAAATGTTTATACAGTGAAAACCAGTAGAAAAACCACACAGAAGTACAGAAACCAGTGGATGAAGTAAACTAGTAATGTATAAATGTGTACAGGTTTATGTATGAGTGTACACCAGTATGCAAAATGGGAGAATTACACCAAAACTTTATGATAATAGTGGCATGAAAAACTGTGTACTTTGAATCTACTATTTAAATCTCTGGTGTGATGCAAGAGTGTACTAAATCTAACAGAACTGAAGCTGAAGTAACTAAATATATTTATATTTATACACATCATTTTTTATTTTTAGTGTGTTTTGGTACCTTTAGTACATAAAAATATTTCCTCACAGTTTCCCTAAAAAAAACTTTAAAGATTGTTTGGCAGCTTACGTAAATTCAACACATTGTTAATAGAGCAATAATAGTTACGTCCTGGTTTTCTGAATGCATTTAATTTCAACTGCCCAGTGTAGTTTTTTTCTCCAAAACACCACTGACATTCCCTTCAAGCTCATCCTTCTCCACACAGTCCAAAATTACACATTTAAAACCAGAATGTCTGGGGTGTTCTAATAAGTGTTTGGATAAGGCATTCCTCTGGCATTTACATCTGATGTCAGAAAGATGACCTGAAATTCTCATTTTCAGTTTCTTCATAGTCTTACCAAAATAAAATGCAGGCAGTCATTACATTTGGCCTTATATACAACTTTTTCAGTATTACAGTTACCACCTGCTGAAAATTTCACCATCTTTTTAAGATGGGGCACTTAAATGAGTCTCACTCCATCAAATGCTCACACAAAGTGCTGTTAAGTGACCCACAGATTTTAGTGCTTATGTCATCATTTCTTCTCCACATAGCTACTTATGCTTCTGCTGTTTTCATATACAGAAGTAGGGTGTTCTCATAATAGGTTCATAGGGAGGTATTAGGCTATCTGCCCGAAGGCGTTTATAAGCTTAGCCAGAATGTGTTGGCCCCCTTAGATTAGTTCCCTGTGCCTCTGTCCAGCAGAGCCACTGAAGTGATCCCCGGGGTAAACTTTCTGTTTTCCATCTGCTCATCAAGGTTTCTCTTGAAGAGTGTTAGCGAGGAGCTCTGCCTAATGTAGATTGGAATCTTGTTCCAAAGCATGGTAAGTCCCTGGGACAGGAATCTATCCCTTCAGCATGTCCTATTTATTGTTGTAGTGAGGTTTAGATCCTTAGAGCATGTGGCTTGAGGGGATAAGGTTTTTTTTGGTAGAGCATGTCCATCAATTCTGGGTTGGACATGGCCTTGTATGTCAGGAAGAGATCACCTCTGAGTAGACAGTATGCAACCTAGTACAGCTGGAGTTTCTTCAGTCGAGCTGCATAGGGCATCTGTTTGAAGCCAGTGATCCTCTTGGTGAGGTACTTCTGTGGTCTTTCCAGCTGTTGCAGGTTTCTTGTAAGGTACATCCAAAATGGGGCATTGTACTCTATGATGGGTCTGATGAGTGATGAGTAGAGGGGCACAGTTACCTCTTTTGATCTGGATGCGAACCCTTTTGTGATTAGGTGGGCCACATAGAAGGATTTTCTAACTACTTTGGCAATGTGATTATCAAAGGCGAGATTACTATCTACTTGAGTCCCCAGATCTCTTATTATGATGTTCATCGTGTATACAGCTGCAGTCATAACAGATGGGTTCTCCTGCCGTCAGGCGGGTCCTCGGTCGGCCGAATTCCAAAGTCTAGGTCCAGCGTCGGTTGTCATCGCTTCTTCCCTGACGTCAGTGCGACAGGGGTATAAAGGAACCAGCCGACGCCATTTTCTTCAGTCTTTCTTGCCGCGCGGTGCCCGAAGCAGAAACAGTTCGCAAGTGCCGGTCGGCCAGCTCCTGAGATTACGAAAATTTGGAAACTGAAGTCTTCTTGAAAGCTAAGTACCCCGTTGGGGAAACTTTTCTTGCCTCAGACCGATGTCAGACAAAGTTAATAATTGTATTTCTTGTGGGAAGCAAATACCGCATAAGGATTTCCATTCCCTCTGTATACCTTGTTTAGGCCCAGACCACGACGTCTCGGTCTGTCGCTTTTGTGCTACATTCAACAAACGCACCATTAAGCGTCGGGCGGAGTTCGCCCAGCATTATTTTGGGAAAGCATTTAACTATATTATGTCGTCGGATACTCTGACTCCAGTTTTGTCTAAAAAACGCAAAGATAAGGACCGACACACGAGGTCCGCGGCCTCTACCGACACCATGCCAAAGCAGACTACACGTGGTCTGGTTCTCAGCGAGGCGCCTACGCAGCCCCTGACTACCGACGACACTTCTTTGGCGGTATCTCCTGTGCCAGGTCGCAGGCTCTGGGATTCATGGCATCTTGCATCTTACTAATCCCATGTGCAAAGCTGCATATGAGGAAACTACAATGGTACCTGAAAACATTATGGTCTCAACACAGCCACAGTTTGGAAACAATAATACCACTAATTCCATGTCTGCAAAAGGAATTTCTGTGGTGGGCTCAAGCATGTCAAACAAACACAGGTCTTCCATTCAGCAAGCCTCAAGCAAATCAAGTCATCACAACAGACGCCTCGGACTATGCCTGGGGGGCGCACATGACAGATTGGTGCATTCAGGGCAAATGGTCCCAAAAAGAAAAGCACCTTCACATCAATCAAAAGGAAATGCTAGCAGTAATAAATGCTATTACAGCTTTCAAGGACCTTCTACAACCAGGTCAACTATTGATAAGAACGAACAACACCACAGTTATGTGGTACATAAACAAACAGGGAGGAACACATTCTTACCCCCTATGCAGACTGGCCATGTCACTTTGGAACATGGCCATGGACTTACAAATGGAACTACAAGCACAGTACTTGCCAGGCAAGGAAAACACGCTGGCAGACAACCTAAGCAGGAATATGACAGATCCACACGAATGGAAATTGCATCCAAAAGTTTTTACAGAAATAATCCAAGAATGGGGAAGGCCACCCACAAAAATCACCAAATGACAAAATTCTGCTCAAGGATTTTCCATCCAAAGGCCTGGAGAGTGGACGCTCTCTCTTTCAGTTGGACATCAATGACAGTTTATGCCTTCCCACCTCTTCCTCTGCTGCCCAAAGTTCTATTGAAAACCAGAGCAGACAGACCAAAGATGATTCTCATTGCTCCAGACTGGCCAAGGCAACAATGGTACCCACTCCTGAGGAGCCTGACGCATTCCCCACCATGGTCCTTGCCTCTAATGCCTCTTCTTCTGACTCAGCACAGCTTCAAAACTCTTCACAGCCAGCTAAAAACACTCAATCTAGCCGCATGGAAGATTCCTTAGCATCACAACAGGCCCTACTCTCCAAGGTGGTGCAGGATGTCATTTTGGAGGCCAGAAGGCCATCAACTAGAAAAGCTTACTCCGCAAAATGGAAATGGTTTTGTGTCTGGAAAGAGAAAAAGGCCCAGGATCCTGTGAAACTGAATTTACCTCAAATACTACAATATTTGGCTGAGCTGCTAAGCAGTGGACTTTCATTCTCCTCCATCAAAATCCATGCCTCAGCCATTTCTGCAGAATACAACACTGATCCACCTTTATTCTCTCACCCTCTCTTAAGACAGTTCCTCAGAGAGGCTAAGAATCTAAGCCCTCCAATTAAACAACCAATACCTGCTTGGGATCTTAATTTCATTCTGGAAAAACTAACCTTGCCTCCCTTTGAGCCAGCTGCCTCATCAGATTTGCAATATTTGTCCTGGAAAACAGCTTTCCTTCTGGCTATCACCTCAGCTCGTAGAGTTTCAGAACTACAGGCTCTCATGGCTGTCCAGCCTTTTATCATCTTCCATCAGGACAGAGTTTCCTTACGAACCAACCCGTCCTTTATGCCTAAAGTGGTATCCAGGGTAGCTTTAAATCAGGCCATACATTTACCTACTTTTTATCCTAATCCTCAAAACAAAGGGGAGAGATTACTACATTCCTTGGACATCCACAGACAGCTGCGTTATTATTTGGACAGAACAAAGCCTTTCAGAAAATCAGAACAGCTCTTTGTGTCCTATGCTGTAGGAGCTCAAGGAAAGCCAATTTCCAAACAGACAATCTCAAAATGGATAGCCCACTGCATACACTTTTGCTATTCCTTTCATGGCAAAACTGTACCTACAGGCATTAGAACTCATTCCACCAGGGCCACCGCCACCTCTGCAGCTTTCCTCAGAGGAGTTCCTACCAAGGATATTTTGGAAGCAGCCACTTGGAGTTCTGTGCATACCTTCTCCAAGCACTACAACCTACCATTATACTCCAAATCTAGAGCAGGCTTTGCCACTGCAGTCTTGCAGGGCATTTTGGCTCCTCCTAGTTCCACCTAGTGCCTACCACCCCTTTCTTAGCTTTGGGATTCTACCCATCTGTTATGACTGCAGCTGTATGCACAATGAACATAGTACAGTTTTGTACCTACCATAAATGTAGATGTTCGAGTGCTAATACAGCTGCAGTCCAGGTTTCCCTCCCTCCTTCCCCTCTTGGGACAGGCCTGTAGGCTAACACATCCTCATACAACCTGATTGGGGTATTCATTTATGATGTATTTGCTTGCAACTACTGTATTTTGATTATATTGCACTGCATTATTACACAAATTTATGTATTGCCTTCCTTCTGGGGGCACCTGACATCTGGGGCAAGAAAAACTGAAGAAAATGGCGTCGGCTGGTTCCTTTATACCCCTGTCGCACTGACGTCAGGGAAGAAGCGACGACAACCGACGCCAGACCTAGACTTTGGAATTTGGCCGACCGAGGACCCGCCTGATGGCAGGAGAACCCATCTGTTATGACTGCAGCTGTATTAGCACTCGAACATCTACATTTATGGTAGGTACAAAACTGTACTTTTTCCGTATTTAGGGGACTACCACTTATGTGGTAGTTTGTGGGTACTTTATTTTTTCCAAAGGTGATGACGATGCACTTTTTGACATTTAGCTTGAGGCCATGATTTTGATACCAGGTATCCATCTCAGTGAGACCCTTTTGGAGGATGTCTGTGTCAACTGGAGAGTCAGTTATAGCCCCTAGTTTGTAGTAATCTGCAAACTTGGTCAGCCATAGTCCTACTGTGCTTGCCTGTACCTCTGAGAAGCATATGTTGAACCGGAGGGGTCCTAGGACTGAGCCCTGGGGAACGCCACTTGTAACCGGTTTAGAGTCGGACCTAGCTCCTGCAACTCTCACAATGTGGGTTCTGTCCATGAGCCAGTTGGCTACCCATCTTGTGACGTAGAGGTTTATGTTCAAGCTAGTGAGCTTATCTATAATACCAGAATGGGGAATGGTGTTGAAGGCCTTTGTGAGGTCTAGGTAGGCTGTGTGTACCAACTTTCCCTTGGCTATAGCCTTTGTAATTGTCTCAAAGAAGTCCACCAGATTTAGGAGGCATGATCTGCCCTTAACAAAGCCAAACTGGGTAGGGTCCAGTGTTTGGGGGTTCCCAATGTCTCTGTTAATGAGTTCCATGATGATGCGCTCCATAGCCTTGCAGACCAAGCTAGTCAGGCTTATAGGGTGATAGTTCCCGGGGTCTGTTGTGGTTGCACCTTTGTGGAGCAGAATAACCATTGCTGTGCGCCACTCTATGGGTACGTAGCCTGTGGAGAGGCTGAGTTTGAACAGTGTGTTTAGGTGTGGGGTTAGTTCGTCTTTGAGCTTGTGTAGAATGCAGCCTGGGACACCGTCCAGTCCCATTGATGCTGTGTTTTTGGCTTTGGAGAGGGCTGTTTTAACCTGAGTGTCTGTGATTTCAGGGGCTTTACATTCTTCTGGTATGGTTATGGGCCCTTTTGGGGGTGAAATTTGCACTGAATCTGTCTGCCAGGATGTTGGTGAAATCATTCGGTTCAGTATATTTTGTGCCATTCTGCACTAACTCCGATCAGATCTGAGCATTGCCACTTAGATTATTGACATAGCTAAAGAATGCCTTGTGGTTATCTTTGGAGTCCTTGGCAATTTTTCTTTCGAAGCTCACCTTGGATGATTTTATGAGGGATCGTAGTTTCTTGCTGATACTGATCAGGGATGTCTTCCCTTCTTGGGATTTTACTCTCTTCTGTACTAATTTCCTACTTCTATTGTATAGCTTGTTTATGGCAGGGGTCCACCAGACTGGTTTATTTTTCTTGGAGGAGTGAGTCTTGGTTTTGCTTCGAATAGCAAGATCCATGCATTCTTATAGGTGGCCATAGAATGCATTAGTAAAGGATTTTGCAGCTTGGACAGTGTTATCCTTTAGCATGGGGGCTTTGAAACTTTCTACCTCAGTCTTAAGTAACATGAAGTTTGCTTTTGAAAAGTGTTTCACAGTGGTTTCCTTGTCCAGGGGTGGGGGTAGAATGTGAATATTCAAAGTGACTTGTTTATGGTCAGATCTAACCAGCGAGGGGTTGACCTCTAGTGTGGAACACCGGTCACCCATGTTGGTGATAACCAGGTTCAATATGTTGTCACCTCTGGTGGGAGTGTTGACCAGTTGATCCAGGGCATTTGAGTTTATAAATTCTAGGAAATGTTGGGCAAGGGAGTTAGTACTTGAGTAGTTCTCCCAATTAATGTTTGGGTAATTGAAATCACCCAATATTATGGTGTTTGGTAGGACCTTTATGTTTTACAGTGTTTCCAGAAATGTGGAATGGGGGTCCTGGGACATGGTGGGTGATCTGTAGCAAGCTACAATTTGAATTGCAGTTTTGCCTGTTAGTTGTACGCGATGATCTCTGAAGCATCGTGCTGTGCCACTAACCTGGACGTGTGGGTATCCTTGATGGATATGCCCCCGCCTTTTGTATTTCGGTCCGGGTTCTGTGGCCGAAATGTATGTTATGAGTTGTAGCCTGGTAGTGCTTGGGGTGCTCTTTGGAGCCTTAAACCAGGTTTCTGTTACTGCACATATATCGATTTTCTCCATACTGAGTAGTGCCTCAAGTGCGTGCATTTTGAGGTTTAGACTTGCATTACCTTCAGTTTTTGTTACTTGTGCTATTTACAGCAGTGGGTTTGTCTTTTGAACCTTGCCTAAAAAAGGCACTCTGGGGGTGGCAGGAGCCTTGGCCAGTATTCGAAAGCCTAAGGGTGACAGGTGCAAACCATCTCTAACGCAGCAGCGTGGCTTGTTGAGCATGTCATCCCAGGCGGACAGACACTGGATCCCCAGGATGCTACTCGGGGTCAGGGTCATACTGGCCTGGGCTATGTGATCAGAGAGCTCTTCCATGTAGTCCAGGGAGGTATGGCTCGGGTCATTCACACCAACATGGACAATGACAGAGTCATATTTGTACTTGTTCTCGAGTGACCTGAGTGCTTGTGTTATGTGGCGGATCCTGGCACCCGACAGGCAGCTAACAGTGACCTTCTCCTTATTCAGCTTAGTGAGTGGGACGTCAGTGTGCCTGACTATAGAGTCACCTATTAGTATGTTGGGTATGTTATTTTGCCTTAAGGGGTGTGAGTGTGTGGCACACTGGTTTTGTGAAGTATGTGTTTCATGGTTTGTGTTGGGAGGTGTAGGTTGCTTGGATGTAGGCTTTGGAGGGCTCTGTTGCTTTTGCAGATTTTTAATTAGAGCCTCCAAGTATGTTTTTGTGTATTTGTGTGGTTTTTTGCCAGTGCTGGTTTAATGGGTCTCTGTGAGACTGGTGGTGTGATGCAAGTACTTCCCTTCTCCTCTTGATTGTCTGATCCAGTCTTGGGTTGAGAGAGCTTAGTCTCCAGTTTGGCTGTATAATTGCTTCTCTCGCATGTATTAGTGTTTGGTGGTAGGAGGAGAGGGTTGTCTGTGTACATGAGGCAGTTGTAACATTGCCTTAAAATGCCCAGATTCACCAGTTGGACTGAAGAGTACACCTGAAACTGCCCTTTGGACATGCCTGGATAGGTACAGTAAACTGTTCTACTGAATGGCTAGTAAGGTCGAATAGAGAGCCTTGTCCTTCTGTACAGTATAGGGGGGTCTAGTGCTAGGGTTTATAAGTGCTTGCTATCAGCCGGGCTGAGAAATGAATGGCTTGAGTGCTCAAGTTGAAAGTTTGTTTAGTTCCAAGGGAAAAATTGAAGAGGAGACTTTGTGGAGCCGGGAATAGTTATACCCTAGCTACCCGGCACGCAAAACTTGGCAAATGCAGTTTTTATAGCAGGGAAATGAAAGAGATATAAATTAGCCCAAAATGGCCAATAAGCTACTAATTTCTGGGCTGAAACCACTCCTCTAGGGACATCTAGGCTGCTCAAAGCTCCCCTCTCTCACAGGTGAACAGAGAAACTTCCTTATATCCAAGTAAGGTATGGGCAAACACAGAGATTTGTAACACAGCCCTGAATTCAGCACTAACCTGAAAACTGGACTATACTAGCTTCAAAAGGCAGGAAACAAGTATATATTTTTTCAGAAAATAAGGCAAGATACAATCAAAAATACACTAAAACCCCTACAAGCTGCTGTCTGTCGGTGAGGATGGCCCAGTTCTCTTTAATTGTATTGAAATCAAGGTTGTAAGAATGCAACTGTCCTTACTTTTTTCTTCTTTTGGGTTAGGGTGGCTTTGTTGCATAATTCTACCAAAAGGCCTATTCCACATATGGTCATCGTTAGTTTTAGAATCGCTAATGGGATCCAGGATCATATGCAACATTTAGGTTCATAGGTTCATACTAGGCTATCTGCCCTGAGGCAATTATAAGCCTAGCCCGATTCTGTGTGGCTTACGCCACTCCTTGATTTGAGTATACTGTGCCCTTTTTAAGGTTTAGTTTACTGTGCCTCTGTCTAATAGTGACATGGGAGTAATCCCTGGGACAAACCTACGATCCCCCATCCACCTATCGAGATTCTTCTTGAAGAGATTCAGTGAGGTGCTCTGCCTCACATGAACTGGAATTCTATTCCAGAGTGAAGGGAGCCTCTGGGTTATGAACCTGTCCCTCCAGCAAGTTCTATTTATTTCTGTGCTGAGGTTCAAGTCCCTCGAGTGCGTGGCTCTAAGGGATTTAGATTTACTGAGGTGGAGCATGTCCATTAATTCTGGATTTGTCATAGCTTTGTATGTCAGGCATAGATTGCCTCGAAGTAGGCGGTATGCAACTGAGTAGAGCTGGTGTTTTTTTAACCAAGCAGCATATGGCATCTGTTTGAGACCCTTGATCCTCTTGGTGAGATACTTTTGGGGTCTTTCTAATTGCTGCAGGTATCGGGTAAGGTACATCCCAAAAGGGGCATTGTATTCTATGATGGGCCTGATGAGGGATGAATAAAGGGGCACAATTACCTCTCTTGATCTAGATGTGAAACCCTTTGTGATGAGGTGGGCTATGTAGAAGGCATTTCTAACCACTTTGGCAATGTGGTTTTCAAAGGAGAGATTGCTATCAACTCGGGTCCCCAGGTCCCTAATAACTTTCTCTGTACTTAATGGGTTTCCGCCTATGTGGTAATTTGTGGGCACATTGTTTTTGCCAAAGGGTATGACTATACATTTTTTGGCATTTAGCTTTAAACCATGGTGCTGGCACCAGTTATCTGTCTCTGTGAGACCTTTTTGAAGGATGTTTGTGTCAGATGGAGAGTTGATTATGGCACCCGGTTTGCAGTCATCTGCGAACTTGGTGAGCCATAGTCCTCCCACGTTTGCCTGTACCTCAGAAAAGTATATACCGAACAAGAGTGGTCCCAGGACAGAGCCCTGTGGGATGCCACTTGTGACCAGTTTCGAGTCTGACATGGCTCCAGCAACTCTCACTCTGTGGGTTCTGTCTTTGAGCCAGTTTGCAACCCATCTTGTGACATAGGGGTTTATATTTAAGCTGGATAGCTTATCTATGATGCCCGAGTGGGGTATTGTGTCAAATGCCTTTGCAAGGTCCAGATAGGCTGTGTGGACTACCTTCCCTTCATCTATGGCTTTGGTGACTGTTTTGAAGAAGTCAACCAGGTTCAAAAGGCAGGATCTGCCCTTGACAAAGCCGAACTGGGTAGGATCTAGTGTCTGTAGGTCCCCAATGTCTTTGTTTATGAGCTCCATGATGATCCTCTCCATAGCCTTGCAGACTAAGCTAGTCAGGCTTATGGGGCGATAGTTTCCAGGGTCCGTAGAGGCTCCACCTTTGTGGAGTGGGACCACTGTTGCTGTACGCCATTCTGTGGGCACATATCCTGTAGTGAGGCTGGGATTGTATAGCTGTTTTATTTGAGGGATTAGTTCCTCTTGGAGTTCATGTAGGGCACAACCTGGGATGCCATCTGGTCCCATGGAAGCAATGTTTTTTTGCTTTGGAGAGGGCAGCCTTCACCTGAGCATCAGAGATGTTTGAAAGGCAGCCCTCTGCTGGGATAGATACTTGCTCTTTTGGGGGGGAGAGGGTGGAGAAGTTTGCACTGAACCTGTCTGCCAGGATATTGGCGATGTCTGTGGGTTCAGTGTATTTTTTGTTGTTTAGAATCAACTCAGAACAAGTCTGGGAGTTGCAGCCCAGGTTTCTAACATAACTGAAAAAGTCTTATGATTGTCTTTGGTGTCCTGTGCAATTTTTCTCTCAAAGCTGGCCTTGGAGGATTTTATGAGGGATCGTAATTTTTTGCTAGTACTGATCAGAGATGCCTTCCCTATTAGGGATTTTACTCTATCATGTAGTAGCTTCCTCCTTCTGTTGTACAGTTTAATTATGGCAGGGGTCCACCAGACTGGACGCCTGCCTTTGGATGATTGGGTCTTGGTTTTGTTTGGGATAGCATGATCCATGCATTCCTGGAGATGTCCGTAGAATGCGTTTATATAGGATTCTGCAGTTTGGGCTGTAGTTTCCACTGGCCCTGGGGCCTTGAAGGATTCCACTTCAGTTTTGAGAAGTGAGAAGTTCGCTTTTGAGAAGTTTTTCACTGTGGTTTTCTGGGTTGGCGTGGGGTCGGGATGTGGACATCCAGCGAAATTAATTTATGGTCTGATCTTACCAATGAGGGATATACTTCTGGTGTGGAGTATAGAGTCCCCATGTTGGTAATGATCAGGTCTAGTATGTTGTCCTCTCTTGTGGGAGTGGTGACTAGTTGTTCCATAGCATTTGAGTTTATAATTTCCAGGAACCTTTGGGCTAAGGTGCTGGGGCTTGAGTAGTGCTCCCAGTCAATGTTTGGGTAGTTGAAGTCGCCCAATATAATGGTGTTCAGAGAGATCTTCATGTTCTCCAATGTTTTCAGGAAAGCCGAGTGGGATTCCTGACTTTGAGAGGGTGGCCTGTAGGATGCTATAAACTGAAAAGCAGTCTTGCCCACTGTTAGTTGCACATGGATGGTCTCCGATACTTCGTGTAATGCCACTAACCTGGAGGTGTGGTTACCCTTGATAAATATGGAAACTCCCCCTCCTTTTGTGGTTTGGTCCGGGTTTTGGGGCCGAAAAGCATGATATGAGGTATAGCCTGGTAGTGCTGGGGTGCTCTCTGGAGCCTTGAACCAGGTTTCTGTCACTGCACAGATATCGATGTTCTCCATACTGAGGAGAGCTTCGAGTGCGTGCATCTTGAGGTTGACTTCTGGCGTTTAGCAGCATTACCCTTAGTTTTTTGTTCCTTGTGCTGTCTATGGGGGTGGGTTTGACTTTTGAGCCTTGCCTAAAAAAGGCAGTATGGGGTGGCAAGAGCCTTTGCCAATATCCGAAAGCCCAGTGGTGACAGGTGCAAGCCGTCCCTAGCGAAGCAACGTGGCTTGTCGAGCATGTCATCCCAGGCTGACAGACACTGGATCCCCTTTGAATGACTCAAAAATTTTAGCCAATTGTTAAAATCGATCATTTTGTCTTTGTACTGTGGCATCATTCTAGGTGAGGGTAAGATGCTGCTCAAGGTCAGGGTCATACCAGCCTGGGCTACATGATCAGAGAGCTCCTCTATGTCTCTTTTCATGTAGTCCAGGGAGGTGCCTCAGGTCATTCACACCAGCATGTACAATGACCGAGTCATATTTGTATTTGCTTTGGAGTGACCTGAGTGCTTGCGTTATGTGGCGGATCCTAGCACCCGACAGGCAGCTCACTGTGACCTTCTCTTTATTCAGCCTGGTGAGCGGGACATCAGTGTGTCTGACAATAGAGTCACCTATTACAAGAGTATCAGGTGTGTTATTCAGCCTTAAGGGCTGTGGCTGCTTGGCACACTGACTTTGTGGGCCATGTGTTGTGCGTGTTTTGTTTTGAGGTAGCGTTTGCTTGGATGTCTGCTTTGTAGGTCTCTGTTGCTTAGGTAGATTTTTATTTAGAGCCTCCGAGTATGTTTTTGTGTATTTATGTGTTTGGTTCGCTGATGTGGTGGGACTATGTGATACTGGAATTGTGTTGTGTGAGGTTACCTTCTCCTCCTGACTGATTACACCAGTTTTGAGATGAGAGAGCTCAGCCTCCAGTTTGGCTAAATAGTTGCATCTCTCACATATATTTGAACCTGTTTGGAGGAGGAGAGGGTTGTCCGTGTACATGAGACAGTTGTAACATTGCCTCAAAATTCCCAGATTCACCAGCTGGACTGGGGAGGAAACCATTGACTGACCTTTGGACATGCTAGAGTAATATAGGGAAACTGAATTTAAGACGGACCAATAGAGGACAGGGTAATCGTAGAGAGTATAAGAGTAAGTAGTGCTTATGGTTTAATAGTGCTAACTTGTAGGATTACTTAATTGGACCAGTGAAGGGCCTTAGAATGAGAATATGGTGTTTAAATTGAGAGATAGAGCAGACTTTGTGGAGCCAGGAATAGTTTAAACCCAATTGGGTGTAGCTGCCCGCTATTGCGCTATGCACAAAAACGCGCAAAACCGCGCAAAAGAGGGTTTTAAGAGAGGAAGATGGAGTTTTGGAATTGACTCAAAATGGCCAATAAAACTACAGTTTCAGTCAGTAACCACTCCCACAGGGGCAGGCAGGCTGCTCAATGTTTTTCACTGCCACTGATCAACAGAGAGACTTCCCTTTAGCCCAAGCAAAAAATGGCCTCACAGAAACTTACAAACAGTTCAAGAACATCAAGCCTTTAACTGAACTTTTTCAAATCTCAGAAAAGTGGGAAAAAATCAAGATTTTTTTTGTTTGTTTTTTTCAGAGATAGCAGAGGTTCACAAGTATTAACAAGTTATAGTTTTTTTTGTCTATTCCTTCTAGCATGTCGAGGGATCAGTTGCTAGTGTCCTCTCCTGCTCAGCTGGTTAACCTGGGAATATTGAGGCAATGTTACAATTGCCTCATGTACACAGACAACCCTCTCCTCCTCCCACAAAACACAAATACATGCGAGAGATGCAACTATACGGCCAAACTGGAGGCTGAGCTCTCTCAACATAGGACTGGCAAGACCAGTCAGGAGGAGAAGGTTACCACACACACTATAGACCCAGTCTCACATAGTACCATTACAACCTCAAATCATACACATAAACACACAAAGACATACTGGAGGCTCTGATCAAAAATCTACCAAAACAGCAGAGGCCACCAAAGCAGACACCCAAACAACCACCACCTCAGAACACAACACCTGCAACACATAGACCTCACAGTCAGAGTGTCAAACAGTCACAGCCCTTAAGGCCAAACACAATGCCAGACACACTAGTCATTGGTGACTCCATAGTCAGACACACTGACGTCCCGCCACCAGACTGAGTAAGGAGAAGGTCACAGTAAGCTGCCTGTCGGGCGCTAGAATCCGCCACATAACGCAAGCACTCAGGTCTCTCAACAGCAGGTACAAATATGACTCAGTCATTGTCCACGCTGGTGTAAACGACCTGAGACGTACCTCCTTGGACTACATGAAAAGAGACATTGAGGAGCTCTCTGATTATGTAGCCCAGGCAGGTATGACCCTGACCTTGAGCAGTATCCTACCTTCACCAAGAATGATGCCACAGTACAGAGATAAGATGATCAGCTTTAACAATTGGCTTAAACACTGGTGTCATTCAAAGGGGATCCAGTGTCTGTCTGCCTGGGATGACATGCTGGACAAGCCACGCTGCTTCGCAAGGGACGGCTTGCACCTGTCACCCTGGGATTCGGATATTGGCAAAGGCTCTTGCCACCCCATAGTGCCTTTTTAGGCAAGGCTCAAATTCTAAACCTACCACCCTAGAACACAAAAAAGGAAAAAAACTAAGGGTAATGCTGCTCAATGCCAGAAGTCTAAATCTCAAAATGCACGCACTCGAGGCCCTTCTCAGTTTGGAGAACATCGATGTCTGTGCTGTGTCAGAAACCTGGTTCAAGGCTCCTGAGAGCACCCCAGCGCTATCAGGTTTTACCTCATATCATGCCCGCCTCAAAATCCGGACAATACCAAGAAAGGAGGGGGGGTATCCATATTCATCAAGGACACCCACACCTCAAGACTGGTGGCAACGCACGATGCATCGGAGACCATCCAGGTGCAATTAACCATAGGCAAGACTGCTCTGCAAATTGTAGCATGTTACAGGCCACCCTCACAAACTCAGGAACCTCACATGGCCTTCCTGAAAACACTAGAGGGATAAATGTATCACCAAACACCATCATACTAGGTGACTTCAATTACCCTAATATAGACTGGGAACACTACTCAAGCCCAAACACCCTAGCCCAAAAGTTCCTGGAATTCATAAACTCAAATGCCATGGAACAACTAGTCACCATCCCCACAAGAGGAGATAACATACTTGATCTCATCATCACGAACATGGGAGCACAATGTTCAACACCGGAGGTGTACCCCTCACTGGTGAGATCAGACCACAAACTAATCTCGCTGGAGGTCCTCATCCCACCCCACCTGAAATAAAAAGACCACAGTAAAGAACTTCTCAAAGCCGACTTCACACTTCTAAAGACTAGTGTGGTCTCCTTTAAGGCCCCGAGCCGTGGAAAACAGTACTCAAGCCGCTGAATCACTTACAAATGCCTTCTACCAGCACCTGCAGGACTGCATGGATAAGGCAATCCCAAGCAAAACAAAGACTCTTTGTACCAAATGCAAGCGTCCAGTCTGGTGGACCCCAGCTATAAACAAACTCTACAACAAAAGGAGGAAGCTACTACAAGATAGAGCAAAATCCTTAAAAGGGAAGACACCCTTGATCACTATAAGTAAAAAACTAAGAGCTCTCATAAAATCATCCAAAGCAAATTTCGAGAGAAAAATAGCTAAAGACTCAAAAGACAATCATAAGGCCTTCTTTAGCTATGTTAGAAACCTGGGAGGAAACTCCCAGATATGCTCAGAGCTAGTTCAAAATGATGTGAAGATTACTGATCCTACAGACATTGCCAACATACTGGCTGACAGGTTCAGTGCAAACTTCTCCCTCCCCAAAAGGAGAGATATCTATACCAAACGATTGCAGCCCCCAAACATCTCCAGCGCCCAAGTGAGAACTGCTCTCTCCAAAGCAAAACACAGCATCCATGGGACCTGATGGTGTCCCCGGCTGTGTGCTCCATGAACTCAATGAGGAATTAAACCCACAGCTAGGACAGCTGTTTAATCAAAGTCTTACCTCTGGATACGCACTCCAGGAGTGGCACTGCAACTGTGGTACCACTTCACAAAGGCGGTGCCTCCACCGACCCTGGAAATTACCGCCCATTAGCTTGACAAGCCTTATCTGCAAAGCCATGGAGAGGATCATAATGGACCTCATAAATAAAGACATAGGGAATTTGCAGACTTTGGATCCAACCCAGTTTGGCTTTGTCAAAGGCAGATCATGCCTTTTAAACTTGGTTGACTTTTTCGAAACAGTCACCAAAACCATTGATGAGGGAAAGGCAGTCCATACAGCCTACCTCGATCTGGCTAAGGCCTTCGATACAATACCCCACTCGGGTATCATTGAAAAACTCATCAGCTTAAATGTCAACCCATACATCACAAGATGGGTTGCAAACTGGCTGAGTGACAGAACCCACAGGGTCAGAGTTGCTGGCGCCATGTCAGACTCAAAGCCTGTCACAAGTGGTGTCCCACAGGGCTCAGTCCTGGGCCCACTCTTGTTTGGCATCTACTTTTCCGAAGTACAAGCAAACACAGGAGGGTTATGGCTGACAAAGTTTGCAGATGACTGCAAACTGGGCGCCATAGTAGAAAACACATCTGATACAGATAACCTTCAGAAGGGTCTCACAGAAACGGATAACTGGTGCCAGAGCCACGGCCTAAAGTTAAATGCCAAAAAATGCATAGTCATACCCTTTGGGAAAAACAAGGTTACCCTAGCTACCAAATAGGTGGCAATCCACTGAGCACAGAAGTTATCAGGGACCTGGGGACCCAGGTTGATAGTAGTCTGTCATTCGACACCCATGTAGCTAAAGTAGTTAGGAAGACCTTCTACATTGCCCACCTTATCATGAAGGGATTCTCATCTAGATCAAGGGAGGTCATAGTCTCCCTTTACTCATCACTCATCAGACCAATGATTGAGTACAATGCCCCATTCGAATGTATCTGACCCGACACTTGCAGCAGCTGGAGAGGCCACAAAAGTTCCTCACCAAAAGGATAAAGGGTCTCAAAAATCTGTCCTATGCTGCCTGACTGAAAGAACTCCAGCTCTATTCAGTCGCCACCTTGCTCAGAGGTGACCTTTGCCTAACATACAAGGCCATGTCAAACCCAGATTTGATGAATATGCTTCACCTCAAAAATCTAGATCCATCAGAGCCACAAGGGCGGAGACTTAAACCTTGACACGGCTATTAATAGGACGTGCTGGAGGGATAGATTCATCACCCAAAGACTCCCTATGCTGTGGATCAAAATCCCGGTACATGTGAGGCAGAGCACCTCGCTGGCCTTGTTCAAGAGAAATCTTGACCAATGGATGGGAGATCACAGATATACCCCAGGGATAACCTCAGTGTCACTGCTCGACAGAGGCACAGCAAAATAATGGGTATAGTTCCCCATACTAAAGGGGTGGCGCAAGCCACAAAACGATGGGCTAGGCTTGTAAATGCCCTCGGGCAGATAGCCTAGTATGAACCTATGAACCTATAACAGTGCAGTAAATGACCCCACACAAGAGTGCTAGGCCAAAGACAGATAAAATGCAAGTTTTGAGAAAAAAAAACAATTTTAAAAATAAGTGCAAACAGGAAATTCAGTAAACAGCTCTAGGTTGTGCTCTAAATACAGTTACTAATGCAGAAATCAAGTTTAACAAGCCAGAAAATGCTCAAAATAGGTGGCTATGCAGAAAAACTTAGCAAATAAACAGAGGAAAAATACTTAAAACCTCAAAAGTGGCTCCTTTCTTCTGTCAGCATTTTCTCCTCTTGGTGGGTGCTTCACCAACAGCCAACAAGCCTGAAAAGATGCCAAAACCACGAGGCAACCAGTTTTGATTCCTATCCTCTGGTTAAGAAATAATTTTCAAGATCATTCATATTTTTGAGAAAAGGGGTCAAATCTGGGGTAATACCTGCTAATCTGTAGCCTTGTGATTTTATTACATTGTGCTTAGTTTTTACTGGATGCATACTGTCTCTGTGAAGTAAGTAGTTCACTCTTGTTGGCATCCTGTATAAGTTACTAATTAATCTTCCTCTGTCTTTATCAATACTGACAGTCATATTAAGGAACTGCACTGACGGAAATGGTAAATTTCAGGAAGGAGGTAGAGTTACTGATGTAGTGGATAAACTCTGAGCTTAGATTTCTCACATTGTCAGACAATAAATACATCATCAGTAAAGTAAAGGTAGCTGGTCACAAATTTCCGGTATTCACTTTGCAGCACAAATTCCTCCTCCCACTTGCCCAAGGCTACATTGGCCAGGCTAGGGGCTATAAGCTGCACCCATTGCTATCCACATCATTTGTTTGTAAGCCTGACCATTGAAACTGAAAAAATTGTAACAACACTAAGTCTATTAGCTTTCCCAAACATTCAGTTTGCCATTGTGTAGCATTGTTATTTCTGCTATAAGCCTTTGCAGCTGCTTCAATACAGTATGTTTGTTGTAACACAGTGTATAGAGCTACAACGTCAGTAGTTACCAATATACTTTGTTCATTCACATACACTTCTTTTATTTTTCTTAAAAATTTTCAAGTGAATCTAAAATAAAAGATTAGTCTCAATACTTCAGCAAAATGGCAATCTTCACCAGGCTGACTGCAAGGAAAGTCCTGCAGGCTCTGGGATTAATGGCATCTTGCATCCTACTAATCCCATGTGCAAAGCTGCATATGAGGAAACTTCAATGGTACCTAAAAAACATATGGTCTCAACACAGCCACAGCTTGGAAACAATTATACCACTCATTCCATGCCTTCAAAAGGAATTTCTGTGGTGGGCTCAAGCATGCCAAAGAAACATAGGTCTCCCTTTCTGCGTACCTCAAGCAACTCAAATCATCACAACAGACGCCCCAGACTACGCCTGGGGCGCACACATGACAGATCAGTGCATTCAGGGAAAATTGTCCCAAAAAGAGAAGCACCCACACATCAACCAAAAGGAAATGCTAGCCGTGCAAAATGCTATTATGGCCTTCAAAGACCTACTGCATCCAGGCCAGCTATTGATAAGGACAGACAACACCACAGTGATGTGGTACATAAACAAACAGGGGGGAACTCATTCATACCCCCTGTGCAGAAAAGCCATGACCCTATGGAACACAGCACTGGAATTGCAAATTCAGCTTCAGGCACAATTCCTGCCAGGGAAGGAAAACACACTGGCAGACAGCCTAAGCAGAAATAAGACAGACAGATCCACACGAATGGAAGTTGCATCCTCAAGTTTTCACAAAGATTACTCGGGCATGGGGACAGCCAGACATAGATCTCTTTGCTACCCACAGAAATTACCAATTGAAAAAATTTTGTTCAAGGGCCTATCATCCACAGGCCTGGAAAGTGGACGCACTTTCTTTCAATTGGACAATGTTGACAGTCTATGCCTTTCCGCCTCTTCCTCTGCTGCCTAAAGTTCTATTAAAAGCCAGAGCAGAGAGGCCGAAAATGGTTCTCATTGCACCAGATTGGCCAAGACAACACTGGTATCCACTCCTGAAGAGCCTGACACATTCCCCACCATGGATCCTACCTCTAGTCCCTCTTCTGTTGTCCCAGCACAACTTCAAGACTCTTTACAGCCAGCTCAAAACCCTAAATCTAGCTGCATGGAGAATTCCTTGATTTCCCAACAGACCCTCCTCTCCAAGGAGGTGCAGGATGTCATCTTGGAGGCCAGAAGACCTTCTACTAGAAAAGCCTACTCCGCCAAGTGGAAACGATTTTGTACCTGGAATCAAGAAAAGGGCCGGAATCCTTGGGTAATAAATTTACCTCAACTTTCACAGTATCTAGCTGAGATGTTAAACAGTGGACTTTCCTTCTCCTCCATCAAAATCCACGCTTCAGCCATTTCTGCAAAATACAACACAGATCCTCCTTTATTCTCTCATCCTCTCTTAAGACAGTTCCTCAGAGGGGCAAAGAATATAAAACCCCCAAGGAAACCACCAGTCCCTGCGTGGGACCTCAACTTCGTATTGGAAAAGCTGACCCTTCCTCCCTTCGAGCCAGCTGCTTCAACAGAACTACAATACTTGTCATGGAAAACAGCCTTCCTTTTGGCTATCACCTCAGCACGCAGGGTTTCGGAGCTACAGGCCCTCATGGCTGTGTAACCTTTCATCATTTTCCATCAGGACAGAGTTTCCTTACGAACCAACCCTACCTTTATGCCAAAGGTAGTATCCAGTGTAGCTTTGAATTAGACTATCCACTTACCTACCTTTTATCCTAATCCACAAAACAAAGGGGAAAGACTACTGCGTTCCTTGGACATTCACAGACAACTTTGTTATTATTTGGACAGGGCAAAGCCATTCAGGAAATCCGAGCAACTCTTTGTGTCCTATGCTACAGGTGCTCAAGGAAAGACTATTTCCAAACAGACAATCTCAAAATGGATAGCTCACTGCATACGCTTTTGTTACTCATTTCATGGAAAAAGTGTGCCTTCAAGCATCAGATCCCACTCCACCTCTGCAGCTTTTCTTAGGGGTGTTCCTACCAAGGACATTTTGGAAGCAGCCACTTGGAGTTCAGTGCACACTTTCTCCAAACACTATCACCTTCCACTATACTCTAAATCTAGAGCGGGATTTGCCACAGCAGTCTTGCAGGGCATCCTTGCTCCTCCTAGTTCCACTTAGTGCCTGCCACTCCTACTTAGCTTTGGGATTCTTCCCATCTGTAATGACTGCAGCTGTATGCACGATGAACATAGTACAGTTTTGTACCTACCATAAATGTAGATGTTCAAGTGCTCATACAGCTGCAGTCCAGGTTACCCCCCCTCCGTCCCCTCTTAGGACAGGCCTTATGACAAACACCTTCTCATACAACCTATTTGGGGTATTCTTTTATGGTGTATTTGCTTGCAACTACTGTTTTTTGATTAATCTATATTGCATGATTACATAAGTTTATGTTTTGCCTTCCTTCTGGGGGCACCTGACATCTGGGGCAAGAAAAACTGAAGAAGATGGTGTCGGCTGCCTCTTTTATACCCCTGCCACACTGACATCAGGGAAGAAGCGGTGACAACCAACACCGGACCTATACTTTGGAATTCGGCCAACCGAGGACCCGCCTGACGGCAGGATAACCCATCTGTAATGACTGCAGCTGTATGAACACTCGAACATCTACATTTATGGTAGGTACAAAACTGTACTTTCTCTATTTTCATTATATAACTGACAGTATCTGTAACTAGTATGCCCTCCACCCTTGTCAGCCTTCATAACACGTCTAGTTCTATCACTGCTCAAATTCTTAAATGCTAATATCTCATCCTTTGAAATATTATAAAACGTACATTTTGGTGTTTTTTTGAGAGCCTTTCTGATGTCGAGCTCACATCGCTGAAGAGAGGTTTGTGCATGTTATCCACATACTCAGGGCATCTAGCATAGCCACTGGGTGATTATAAAACTAAGATATTTTTTCAAATGATAATACTTTAACTCACTAAATATTCTGCATAGCTTACCTTGCAAGATACTGGGAATGGTAAGTGGGGGGGCTTCTTCTACTTTTTTGGAACAATTGCTCAGTCACAAAACATGTCAGCTGCTGTACAGTGTCATAAACAAAACAAGATCAGAAAGCAGTGCTTTAGTTTTACTGTACTTATTATGTCAATACAAGGCACTGTTCTTCTGCCAGTACTGGATGATACAGCTGAGTTTTTTTTTTTTTTTAACAAAAACAAAAATACACCTTTGTAGAATTGTCACTTGTGACATAAGCAAGCCATATTAACAAGTTCATATTTACAAACATAAATCACATATATTGTTCTATATCATATAATCAAAGCAGCCTTGCATACATTGTGAGTTCCTTTTGAACCTCGTTCCTCTTCCAAAAGTTTTTTCTGCATGTAGTGTTATAATTTCCATTTTTTTCTATGTAATTTACTCCTATCGTTTTCTAAATATCTCACTTATTTTTCTTTTATCGCTGTTACGGTATTCACTACTTCAAGTGTAGTTGGTTTAGGCTTTGATTTTCATTTCTAGTAATTGCTTTTTTGGCAGCCACCAGAATTAAACTGAACAAGGCCTTAGTATGTTTTAGCACTTCAAATCCTGTATCCCAGCTAAAAAAAAAAAAAAAAAAAAAGATTTCCTGAGCTTATCTCATTTGCTCACACAGTATCATTGTCAGAATACAGCTGAGCTTCTTGATGGTTTCCTTAGCTTATCTGAAAAGGAAAAGATTGCGCTGTCCTGACTGGGTTATTCTGTGATGTGCTGGTAACCTCAATGCCCATGGATCTAGGAGGTCATAACATAATAAGACGAGAAATTCCGATTGTTTATCTGTTTAAGGCTGGTACCCAAGGTTTAAACAGGTAACCAATGGAATTTCTTTTCTTATTAGCTCTAATCTTAATAATAATTATGAAGCAGAGAAGGCAACTGGTTCCACAGGGCTGAGATAAATTATGTCCTTCATTGTTATGCTAATTTATTTACAGATGTAGGAAGTTTGCTAGGAAAATTCTATGTAAAAAATGTTGATGCTTTACCAATGACGCATGTGTTGAAACACTGGTATTTCTCAGGGATAAAAATGGGCAGGAATTGAAGTAAATGCAAAGCTCAACACCTGCTTGCAGTCTGGAGTGCCAGGAGGCTTGATTGCAGTTGTCTAGTGAAGAAAGGAAAAATTAAATACGAGAATCTTTTCAACTGAAAAAGGAAAGCATATTTTTCATTTCTTCTTCAGCTGGTGTGTTTTTCTTCTCATGTTTATTGTGCCTGATCTTCGTGGCACTAAATACCACAAATTTAGTACTACAGCAAACAAAGACATTGCTCTTCCTGGTGATGTCAAGTTGACTGGGACATTGCAACCTACACTGCTGCTACAGGTGTGGCTAATGCCATTGTACAAGTACTGGTCTCAGCACTAATAAGGTAAGATACAATTAGAGCCAAGAGAATAGGTGATTAGCATACTTATTATTGAATAGCAAGGCAGTATTCACATCTGTAATGATCTTTAATACCAGAGTACAGTGGTTAGAAAACAACACTGTTCATTTCTTAAAGATGAGAAAGTGGTCTTGGCTATGTTTATTTCAGTCAGATGTGTAAATCTGGATTCATCAGATTTTGCAAGTGAACGAAAACTGCTTATTAAAAGGGTTTAGATACTTAAAGCATCTTGTGTCATAAAGCAAAGCAGCAGTGATCCTGCTCTGTGCAAAATACAGTAAGTGTCATACACAGAACTAAAATAAAAATGAAATGTTTAACCATTTAATTGTGCTGGACATGCCTCTGTCAGGTGAAACTTGAGGGACTGCTTGAAAGAGCTCTCAAATTCACTTACCTGAATATAACGCAGTAAAGCACATTATTCCAATAACCTAAATTGTATCACCTGGTGTAACTGGTACCTAATCCAGTGTATTACCCAATTCTAGTATAGGCCCCCTTACATATCAAGCAGAGTATTTTTCTGGCAACCTTTGGATGATCACAAGTGATTTCAATTGGAACATGTGGGAATAATGTCCTCAACAAGGGACACTATTAATCTCCTGCCAGTATTGGATCATATGGTCAAGTGTTTTGATCTTTTCTTTAGCTGTAATCTTAGTAATAACCTATGAATCAGGGAAGACAGCTGGTTCCACAGGACTGAAACAAGATTAAAAAAAAAAAAACTGGTGCGGAGAAATACTCAGCCTGACGTTTGCAATGTATAATTTGAACAGTAACAACTAGACTTGGGAAAAATGGTTTCAGACCCACTCCTTAAACTGTTTAGCCTAAGTTAGCTATTTTTTTGTCACCTTGCACCTCATCTTTACTGACCTGGCCCCTAGGGAACCATGTCCACTCTAAGTCTACCAGCGATCCTCCCATCCCCTTCCCCATGACTTTTTCTGCTATTGCCGAGGCTGGTTGTGGATCCTAAGGATGTTCTGGGAGGGTTGGTATGTTTGTGCTTCCATCTTTTTTTTTTGCCCTACCCATTTCCTTTCCCCACCCCCTACACTCATTGAATACATCTGAGGGCAACTCCCCTCTTTGGACCATGTCTCCCCTTATGGAGCATGTCAGCGAGTACCTTTCCACCCTGGATGGGCATGCTCATTCCTTCTGTGCAACTCCATCAGTCATCCGAGTCACTAATCGAACCTGGACTGTAGTCAGGATTTTATTCCTCTATGGCACCAAAGCAGCTAGATTGTTACTGGTTTTGTCCCTGATTGGTGGTGCACTGCAATGGTGATGCCCTTCTTTAAGGATGGCCTTGCAACCAACTCAAGTAATTACAGACCTATCTCCCTTACTAGCATTGTCTGCAAAGCTTTGGAATGTATTATAACTGACCTCATAAACTGCGATACCAAAAATCTTGTTAGACTTGACACCCAACAGTTTGGCTTTGTAAAGGGTAGATCTTGTCTAGGATGAATATGTTAAACCCCTTTGAAAGGGTTACAGAAGCTGTAAACTGTGGCTGCATGGTGCACATGGTATACATACTGACCTGGCCAAGGTCTTTGACACAGTTCCTTATCCTGTTATCATACAGAAGCTAAATGTTTTAAAAAGTAACCAGTATGTGGTAGAACAGATAGAAAACTGGCTGAAGGAACAACCCACACAATGTGAGTTGCAGGTGCCACATCAGAAAGTATGAAAGTGACCAGTGGTGTCCTTCTCTGCTCAGTTTTGGGAACTCTCCTTTTCAGGACTTCAATCAGAGAGCAAGGCCTCTAACTAACAAAGTTTGCAGATGACTGCAAACTGGAGGTTGTCATCACCCTCTTAACACCCAAACCCTGCAGAATAAACTCACTCTAATAAACTCTTGATGTACTAAATGGGCTAAAAAGTGTAGTATTGTCACTTTAGGTAGCCAGCCTCTCCCTTTTTCTTAATGTACAGGCAACACACCACTACAAAACAAAAATGTAGTCAGAGGCTTAGGAACTTGGGTTGATAATTCCCTCTATTTTGGTCATCATGTGATAATGATCATCAGGAAATCCTTTTATCAAGCGCAGCTAATTGCTAAATGAATATCATCAAGATCTAAAGAGGTAATCACTCTCTTATGCTCAACATTGATGAGAGAAATTATTGAGTGCAATGCCCCTTTCAGGATACATCTCCCTAAGCATATCAAACAGTTAGAAAAAACCCAAAGGTTCCTAACCAAAAAGATCACAGGTCATGAAGTTCCAGAGAGGCTGGCAGTTGTATACTTTTATTCAGTGCCTTACAGACTTTTGAGGGGAGATCTTTGTCCACTTGCTACCCCATAAAAGACATGGTTGTCCTTGATCTCCTGCATCTCTACAAGTCCATTGGCTCGAGTGCTAGAATGTAATTCAAAATGGAAACAAGTAACTTCCTGTGATGCTCAACACCCTAAGACAACAACAAAAGTATTCTTCCATGAGCTGTTTGAAGACTGCATGTTACGGGTGCAGGTTGATGAAAATATGCAGTAGGATGAGGTGGAAGAAGCACCACCACTGGAAATTGTCACAACATGCACAGCTCATTGGTGTTGTAGCACTTCAATATCTGGTAGATCAGTATGCAGTTTATCCATCCATTCCATCTGCAACCCATTTTTCTCATTTTTGTATATTGGGCCAGTGTGTCACTTCAATGGTGACAATCATCTAGATCCAAAGTTCACACCAATGTTTGGCCACGTCTGTGCAGTTGTTCTTCCATACACTCCTACGGCCAATTTACCTACAGCAGCATGTCTTTTGTAGTATGGAAGGAAACGAGCACCTGAGAAAAACCCACACAAACATAGGAAAGATATCCAGACTCCACACAGAAGGCATCCCAGCTGGGAATCAAACCAGAAAACCTCTAGCTATGAGGAAAGAAAACTATCCACTACACCATTGTGCCAACGTATGCAGTTTCTGTTGCACACTAATTTCCTTCAGATATGTCCAGTGCCATTACATAAACAGTAAAAACATAAACCGATGCAGCTCCAGTGACAAAGATGAAACAGTTTAATGACACAAAGTGGGATAATTTCTTTTCAAACAGTGCACTCAATTGGCTATTACTTTACAAAAGTTTTGAATACTCAAAATATTGTCCCATGTAAAAAATTAATAGCAAATCGCAGTTGCTTAAGGACACACACACAACAGCTGACCATAATTAAGTTTCTGTTGTTGCTTGACCATGGGCATTTTTAATAGGGGCAACAGCACATTGTTATGTGTGATTAACAGCACTGTCACAGGCTTTACATGCCATGTAAGCTGGTGGTTCTGGTAACTGGCTGGTGGCAGGCATGCAAATGCCCACCGAACACATGCCTGCAGCCATGGATGTTATAACAGATTTTCTGTAATTCACAGTGGCCTCATAGTGGGTATCTACAAAGGCACATGGGTCAAGCAAAAACACAATTTTCCCACACAGTCAATGTGTAGCCCTTCACAGCCCATATTTGTTAAAGAAGGACATCTTGGATGTCATGTGCTAAGACATAATGTCATGCACAACTTGTGTCAAATTGCCAAAACTGGCCCATGGTTGTGCTTCATTATACCTGCCTGTGTTATGGAACATGCCAAGAATCCTATCCATGATGGGCATATTCAGGACAAAATGATACTGGTGGTGGTGGCTTGTCTGCTGTGTCAATGATACTGGTGGTGGATTGTCTGCTGTGTCAGCTAGTTGTGCTGTTTCAGCTGTGTCATGTACAGGTGGTGCTGATGAAGCATCTGCCATCTTGTGAACCTCATACCACATGTGCTCATGTCTTAGACAGTAACCAATAGTGCCACCCTATCCTGAGTGAAAACGCATCCCTGGGCTGCTGTGGTAACTTTCCTGTCTGCTTCTAGACAGTAAACATGTCTAATGACTGTTGTCCCACAAACGTGATATTTTCAGTTTGGGAACATTATACCGCTCATATTGATAGGTAATGTTGTTTTCTGCAGCCTATAGTGTAGATCAGCTTCACAATGTGCATATTTAGGGCACTGTGTTCTAAATCACACAGTCTGCAATGCACATACTGTGTCATATAGGTCCCAATGAAGAAGTAGCATGAGACATGGCATGTTTGCTGTGCTCATTGTTTGGGCAAGTTGCATGCAGCACCCCATTGCTGTCAGTGCTTTTTGCATAGGGTATTACCAGTTGACATTATCAAACATTTATCAGTTCTACCCTTCCGGTATCGGCCCTTGGCATAATGAGTAGCAAATTGTTGCTTCCACTTTAGAAACTTCTTCTCTTCTTCTTTCAGCTTTTCCCAGTTAGGGGTCACCACAGCAGATCACCTGTCCGCTCATGATTGGCAATGGAGTTTTACGGTGTTGAGTTGCCAGCCTGGCACCCAACCTTCCACAGAAGGCACACACACATGCACGCACTCACACCTAGGGCCAGTTTAGAGTGTCCAATCCACCTACAGCATGTCTTTGGGATGTGGGAGGAAACCCACGCAACCACAGGGAGGACATGCAGACTCCACACAGAAGGCACCCCAGCCGAGGATCAAACTGGATAACCACGTGCTGTGAGACAGCAACGCTAACTGCTGCACCACCACAGCTGCCCCTTTCCACTTTAGTAAACTACCTATCCAAAATAACACCTTTAAATTGCCTTACTACTAACAACACAAATATACTGTAATAGCATCTTCAACAATGTGAATAGATTGCATGCCTATTTAGCTGAAGATCTTTCATCATATTACATACAAATGTTCTTATTCTGTTATTATTTTTAGACAAGGCAGCTTCATAATGTAATGACAAGTGAAAATTGATATGTTTGCATGGCATTTGCTAACTCAGCTCATTACACTTAGTGACCACTACAGCAGAGAACAGCCTTGCTTAGCACAAATTCATTCTGTAACTCATGCAGTAGTGTTGTTTTTCTTTTAGTGTTGCATCTGTACAATTAACCATGTCATCTGTGCGTCACATGATTACGTTCTGCAGTGCAGTTAGCAAAGGCTATAAAATTAACATTTGCAGACTCTGTTCTGTGTAAATATTACTGTCTACTTAATCTGCACTGGCAAATTGCTATCATTTGACTTCTTTTTACTATGCTTGCAGGAAAGAATTATAGCACCCGTGATGGAATAACACTAGTGGAAATTGTGCCATCTTATCTGCCCTCTAAAATTCCATTCTGGCCAGTAGTTTAGTCATAGTGATGGTGCTGATAGGCTTTTGGGGTGCTGCAGTGTGTGTGGAATTAGCTACATGCCACAACTGTCGGGGGCAGGAATTGTATTAAAGGGAATGTTGGAAAAAGCAGGCAGAACAACCTGCTCATGTGCTACCCTTAGTACCTTCACCTCCTTAGGGCTTGCATCAAGGAAGATCCTCCGGTTCCAGTGGATAGGGACAAGTAGTTATTTTTTTTTATTGTAGACTGGACAACACTGCACTGATTAGCACATCTAGCTGCTATATATTACTTGTATATAACTGTAGATGATTTTTTCAAGTAAGAAAAGTTTGTAGCTGCTCCAATAATGTTCCAGTGCACACGTTACACTAAAAAAAGTGATTGTATTACTACATTGTACAAATGGGGTGGAGAATTTACAATGGTACATTGCTAAGGTATACCAGCAAACTTTAATCCTGTGTGATGTGACTCACAAATAAATGTTTCAATTCTGTATTGCTCATAAATTAAATGTGCCAAAATGTTTGTATCTCACTGTTGTCTAATTCTTACATGCAATGCTTAATAATAGGCTTTGTGACCACACGCGCCACATATGCGAGAGACTGTTGTATGCAATGCATTATAGTCATGTCTGGTAGGGGATGATGCTCTGAGAGATGTTTTCTTTCAGCAGAACATTTTTGAAGCCTTTCACTGGTGTTGATGTTGGAAATGAGAAGTAGGTTGTTACATCAGAAGGCTTTTTTTTTCTTCTGGACTTTCACTGACACCTTTGTGCTAGGGGTGGGATGAGGCTAACTGATAAGACATGTTGTACTGGAGTCTCAGACAAAAAATTATTATGATATAGGTGCAGGTAAATTAGGCCTCCAGTAATAAAGACAATCCAAGATAAATTCCTGGTAGGCACCAAACCACAGCAGATAAAAACATAAAAACTTTATTCACAGGAATAAATAAGTGTGCGCTTTTGCAGCCAAAGCTGCTTTATCAGACAGTGAATAATTCCATGCACTGATTTTTAAACCAATTTTACCCAATCATAGTCTCATTCCACTTAATAGCATTTCAATTACTCAATTTACTTAAAGTAACAGTTCAAAGTGACAATTATAATAAAACCACATGAAAAACAAATCATATTCATCTGTTTAATGCTCTGTTAGTTAATATAGGTTTAATAGACATTGTATCATTCAGTCCCTTCCCCCATTGTTGCATGCATTCAAATGATCCATTCTAATGTCTCTACCTTAATCTTAATGGAACCCCCTCTATTACCTACGCTTATTAGCTCAATGACCATAAACTTAAAACTGTGTGATATATCTGCTTCCATTACATGTTTTGTCAATGCTTTGGGGTCTGCTCTCCTTTTTATATCATATACATGCTCTTTTATTCGGTCTCGTTCTTCTTCAACTTTCTTGTTGTCATTCCTATATAAAATGACTTGCATAAAATGCAATAAGCAAAATACACTAAGTTTATACTGTTGCATTTAGCTAGCAACGTAAAGGATAGAGTCTTCCCAGTATCTGGATGCAAAAAGGTTCCATTGCTATCCAATAAATGACAGTATTTATATTTCTTGCAAGGGGTTATACCATGACTAATTGTAGGAACTTCATTCTGAAGTGCCTTTTCATATCTAGGGCCACATAGTAGCCTCTTCAAACATTTCTTGTTTTTATAGGTTTATCTAGGCTTCCCTCCCGCTAGCCCCTTTACACATTCATCTGCACATAAGATGTTCCAGTTCCTATCAAAGATCCCTTGCAAGAGTGTTATGTTACTAGAATAAGTCATAGGAATTCTCATATTTTTATTTATATTTATGTGGGGCTTTTTTCAGCATTACTATTGCTAGATTCTGAATAGTAGGGCTTACCTTCTTTTCCTCTGGAAGTTAGCACTGTGGAGGTTATAGATTTAATTTTTCTTTCCACATAGCCTCTCTCCATAAATCTCCCTTCCAAATGATTAATCTCTTCATAAAATATTTCATGGTCTGCTGTTAGCCTAGATGTCCTAAGGGCCTGACTCTTTACAACATTTCTAAAAATATGCTGTGGGTGCATACTATGTCTATGTATATAATTATTCCTAGAGCATTCTTTTCTATATATTTCTGTAGTAAATTCACCTGTTATCTTTTTAGTAATCTTAACATCTAGGAATTCTATAGCGTTAAAGGACGTTTTGCAGTGAATTTTAAGAAACTAGTGCTTTTGTTGATTTTATCTAGGAAGGAGTTAAATAGATCCTCTCCCCCTCCCCACAGCATAAAGAGATCATCCATAAATCAACAATAGAAATGTATGTGTTCACACATATCCATCCCTAGAACATTATGATGTTCCCAAGTAACCGTCACTAGGTTGGTGTAGCTATTAGCACATGAAGTGCCCATAGCTATGCCATCCGGTTGTCTACAGGCTAAATTCTCAAATATAAAGATGTTCTTCTCTAATATGATTTTCATCAAAAAGCATAAAAAATCAATCTTCTTGATGTCATACATGGCATCTTCTACTAGACATTGTCTCAGAAACTCTATTCCCAGTTCATTAGGGATAGAGGTCAACAGTGATTTGACATCAAGGGTTACCAGCATAAAGATAGAGGTATATGTCACTTTAGGATATTCATACAAAGCCCTTAGAAATTTATTTGTATCTTTTAAAAAATATATGCATTCTTAAGCAGGATAGGTTTCAAAAATTGTTCTACATAAATGGATAGTGGCTGGCCAGGGATGGAGTACAGAGCCTCTATCAGCCTCATGAGTGGATTTGTGGCATTTTTATGAATTTTTGGTGAGCCTTGAATGATAGGTATCATAGGTTCACTAACAATGAAATAACTGTACAGATCAGTATCAGTAAGTCGAGTTTGCAGACATTCAAAAATGGCATCATGTATCCTATTAGTATAACAGTCCACTTTTTTCACATCAACCAATTCATATACCATATATATATATCATATTCTTCTGTATATGAATTGGATGTGCCAATAGCTACGCCAACCTAGTGATAGCTACTTGGGAATGTCATAATGTTCTAGGGATGGATATGTGTGAACACGTTTCTATCATCGATTTGTGGATGAATAAGTACTATTGCTGAAGTGCAGTTCCAGTGAAAATATTATAAAGGCTTCTCTGCAAGCACGGCTTTTCTTCAAATTAAACACAATGTATGTCTTTAACTTTCAACATAAAGACTTAATGTTAATGCCTTTATATACTGAGTTTTTTTTTGTTTAAAGCATGCACACTTATAGAGGCCTGTCTAGCTAACCCAGTTTTCCTAACTCCAGTCCTGTAAGACCCCATTTGATGACACACTGCTGGATTCTGTACCTCTCTCTGAGTAACGAGGCAAAATTTTAAATTTTTATCTAAGGCTTTTACATCCAACTGTGCCTTTTTCCTCAGTTTCATCTGTGACCAGTCAATATTAGACTATTTTTGTATGGCAATAGCTATCCACTTCCAAACTAAACTGCACTTCCCCAGAATTAGTAACACCAGACATAATCAACTTGTTCTAGTTTAGTTCGCCCCTTGAACTGTACTGCCATTTACTTAACTGCAGTTCATCTATTCTCTTGGTACTCTCTCTATATCACTTACCTACAGTCTGAGTCAATTGATTGATTGTTTTTGTTTGAATTGCCCATCCTCCAGAATCTGGCTGAGAGACCTGTCAATCACTCCCACAGAACTCCTCCTGCAATTAGTCCCTACCCTCCTCCCCCACTAGGAATGCATAGGACAGACGTTGTATAAGGGCCTGACAATGGCACCATCTTTAAAACACACTAATACTTCTCTTCTGCAGTCATCTCCCCTCTCTGTGAAGTGTGCTCGCTGTAAGTTAAGTGTTGTTTTAACAACTGATACCATTGTACTCTGGAAACTTTTAAACATTTTGATTGAATTAAGAACTGATTGTATGTAGGCAGGTTTTAGAATGTAATACTAGCTTTTTATTTGTTTTTGTTACAGCCACTTGTTTGAAGTAGTAACTGATTTTATGAATGCAGCTGCTAGACTGTATTTTGCAGGCTTTTTATTGATTTGTTTTTCTTACAGTAGGTTTTCTGCTTGATAAATGTTATATGCAAGAGTACACTTTTTCTAGTTAGGCTGCTTGGACTTAACTACAAATCTACAAATACTTTTTATTTAGAAATGGTTGTGGACTTGTACTGTGCATGAATACAGTAGAAACAGTTATTTACTGCATTTTAGTATAACTGCATTTCTATATTTTGGTACTCACTTTTTGACTGTTCTTTCTCCCTGTAATTACCTACCTAACCTGTTCCTATCTCCCTGCTGTCTGATCTCTCACTAGACTGTTAGCTGATTTCGGCTCTGGCTACCATCCCCCCTCCCCAACATATACCCTTCCTGCCTGCTACTAGCAATCTGTAATGTTCTATGCCTTGTAAACCTGTTGTCTCCTAATTACTTTTTGTTTTTCTCCATTACAGCTGTTTAAACATCTTGGGCTGCAGGTGCACCCCCCACCCTCCAAACTTAAATAAGTACTATTGCTGAAGTGCAATTCCAGTGAAAATATTACAAAGGCTTCTCTGCAAGCACAGCTTTTCTTCAAATTAAATGCAATGTATACCTTAACTTTCAACATAAAGACTTAATGCCTTTATATACTCAGGTTTATTATCTAATATTATTATCTAATATCTAATATTATCTAACCCTCCTTTTAGGGCATTAGTGGATGCAAGGCAGTCTATGACCTACGCATGCGCTAAATTAGTGGACTCAATTTTAAAAGAGTATGTGAACCAAGAAAAACAAATTCTTAAAGATTCATGGTCCTTTTTGGAAGAGATGCAATTTATGACATTTGATGATTCATTAAACTTTTTAACAGTCGATGTTACCGATCTTTATTCCTGTATCCCACACGACTTAGGTATAGAGTGGGTAGTAGACTTTATTAGGTCAAAGGGGGCAACTTCGAACGAGTGTAACCTAGTTGAACAGCTTTTGGACATTATTTTGAAATACAATTTTTTATCTTTTGAAAACAAGTTATACATTCAAAAAATAGGTGTGGCAATGGGGTCACCAGTAGGCTCAAGTTTTGCAAACTTAGTAATGGCCTACTGGGAAACCAACCACATCTTTATAAGTGAATGGAATAAAATAATGTTTACATACAAGAGATTTCTGGACGATATATTCATTATTTTAAGAGGCCAGAAAGAACAAGCAGATCAACTCGTTGATTATTTTAATACAACAACTTCCTTTTTAAAATTCACGAAGAACTATCAAGAAACCTCTATTAACTTCTTGGATATAGAACTAAGCAAGAATGCAGTGGGTTATGTAGCAAAAATATACAGAAAAAGCACTTATTCGAACACCTTTCTCCATTTCACAAGTGCACACCCTCGCCACCAGAAGAAATCAGTGGTTAAAGGCCAACTGGTCCGGGCGGCGAGGATGATTACACTTGAAAAAGAATTTGACAAAGAATGTGATCTATTGTACCAAATGTTTCAGAGTAGAGGTTACCCACCACCATTCTTAGATGAAATATTCCAAGAAGTAATTAGTAAAAGAAGGAAAGGTATATACAATGCCATTTTAAATAATGGATTAGGTAACTTAACATTTACAGTAAATAATGTAATAAATGATGTCATTGAGCCATCTTTACATCATTTGGCTAACATAGAGCAAGGTACAAACAATAGTGAAAACATTAAAATGAATTTTACTATAGCATTCACCTTTACATACTGCCCGGAGGCATTGGACATACGTAGAATTGTGAGAAAATATTGGTATTGTTTATCACTTGATAAAGATCTTGCTAAAATTTTAAATTTTGGCCCAATTGTGACTTATAGACGAGGAATTAACATGAAAAATTTGTTGGAATTAAAGCCCAATATGAAGAAAAACAATAGAGGTACACACAAATGTGGGGCATGTAGATACTGTATCATCTGAAATGTTCATTATTAGGAACGAAAAGTTTTTTGTCAGGGATTCCTACAATTGTAATTCAAAGGCAATAGTCTACTTAGCTCAGTGCACACTCTGCACATCATTCTACGTAGGAAAGACAGATAGGCGCTTACGAGACAGGATTTATGAGCATATATATGCAATTAATAGGAATAAAAATGAAAATGCATTAGCTAGGCATTGTTCACAAAATGCAGGTCATAGTTTTAAGTTTATGGTAATTAATCAAGTTAAAAATAATACACATAAGCTTGATTTTATGAATGACATTTATTTGAAATTGCAATTAGAAAGAGATGAACTATCCTGGCAACTCCGATTGGCAGCATGCAGAGAACCAGGACTTAATGAATGCTGTTCACTTACATGTGTATTAAAAATGAAAAGTTTATTAAGATAAATAGTGAAATCTATGTTATTGGTAATATTGAAGTGAAGCAAAACAAACAAAAACAAAAGCAGGAGGCGAGGCAGTCAGAAATAGCACCAAAACTCCAAGTCCAATGGTAAGTTGAACGCAGCTTTATTAAAATCCAGTAGCGTTTTCACTGCTAAAAAAGAGTTGCAGCTTCTTCAGAACAAACAAAGTGAATATTAGCACCAAATATTTAAAAGGAAATCAGAGGTGTGGCAATGACATCACTTCCTCTAGTGTGCTATTTCACTTTAAATTCACAATCAGCAAAATAAAATCTAGCGTTTACATCAACATAAAAATAAAAATAAAAAACATCAAGTTATAAGCACAATGTTACAACCTTCATATTAAAAATTGAAATCTACTTTAGATTTAAATGAATTATAAAATTAAAAGTTGTCAAGTTGTATGGATATATATATATATTCTAACTTGCAACTAATGTAAAATAACTTCTTTTGTAACTTAAAATTCTTTCACTAGATCACACTAAAGAAATAGTAGACTTGTCTAGTGACATATACATTTAAATCAGTGTTATGAAAATTATGAAAGTATAAACAAACATATTCTGAAAATACTATCTCATGTAACTTTTTAACTTTAGGATTGCTGCTATGTTGCAGTTCTCATTTAAACCTGGATCACTGAATGCATCGAGCCTTATTTGCCATTCCAATTCTCTAAATTCTAGCATCAGTGTAAGTGGACCACCTCTGATGCTAGGTGGTATGTGGTCTATGGCCATAAAATGAAATTTATGGCCAGGATTTCTGGAAATGTGTTTTGATAAGGCACTGTCCATTTTCCCGGTTCTAATTGCATAGTTGTGTTGGTAAATCCGCTCCTGGAATTTCCGGTCGGTTTTGCCTATATAGAATCCGGGACAGTAGTCACAAAAAGCTGCATACACCACTGATCTGGTCTCACAATTGCTTTTGTGGTGGATTGTGTATCTTTTATTTCTGATGGTAAATGTTTCACCTGATTTAACTAGCCCACACCAGTTACATGAGCCACAGCTAGCAGAGCCCTTGTACCTAGTAAAGGAGTTCATAGAGTGGTTCCTTTGTAGGATTTCCTTTATGTTGGTACCTCTTCTATAGACTACTCTTGGGCAAGCCCCTAGCTTATTCAATAAGAAAGAGTCACTATTGATGAGGTACCAGTTCTTACAAATGGAAGACCATATTAATTTAGATTCCATGTTGAAGGTAGAAATGAAGCTAGTTGGAAATTTCTTGTCCCCCTTCTTCACTATTCTTTTATGTAATCTGTTGTAGATTTCGATTTCGTTCCCACCTTCTACAATATCAGATGACATAACGGGTACATCCATTTGTATGTTTTCATCCAAAAGTGGCTTGTAGAAGCCAGTGGATCTTTTAGTGTCAACTTCTTCAATGATCATGTCAACAAGGGTTACTGGGTACCCTCTGTTGGTAAATAGATCTCTCAAGAAATTACATTCCTTTTGAAAAGCTGTGTAAGTACTGCACATTCTCACTGCTCTGACCACCTGTCCTTTAATGATGGAGCGTTTTTGTTTATAAGGGTGGAAACTAGAAAAGTGCAGTAATGAATTGCAATAAGTTGGTTTTCTAAAAATCGAGGAGCTTAACTTTCCTCTTGTTGAATCTTTGACCAGTTTGACATCCAAGTAATCGATCTCATTCATGGAAAAATGATGAGTAAATTTAAGGAAAGAGGTTGTTTGATTGATATACTTGACTAGCGTTTCTGCTTCTACGGCGTCAACCCGAAATAGTATAAAAATGTCATCAAGAAACCTTGTGTAAAAAGTCAAATGATGTTTAAATTCGGGATGATCCAATATGAACCTCTTTTCCCAAAAAGCCATGAAGAGATTTGCCACACTTGTACCACAGGGGGACCCCATAGCAATTCCTTGTTTTTGAAGATAATGTGTTTTGTCAAAAATGAAGAAGTTGGAACTTAGGATTATATCTAATAGTTCCATAACTAAATCAATATCATTCTGTGGAGCTCCAAGATCTTTCAACAGAAGTCCTATCCACTCAGTGGCTTCCTGGTGTGGAATAGAAGTGTAGAGGTCCACTACATCGATGGTTAGGAAGTTGTTTCTTGAGTCATATTCGATGTTATTAATGCTAGATAAGAGAGACCAAGAGTCCTTGCATACAACTGGAATCAATGTAATATATTTAGCAAGGATATTGTCAATCAGTCTAGCAGAAGGATGGGTCATTGAAGACCTACCATCGATCAAGGCTCTCATCGGGGGGTTCCCAAGATCTTTATGGATCTTGGGAATCCCGAACATAACTGGTACTTTTGGGAATGCGATGTCTAGGAAGTTATACGTGTCGACATCTATTTTACCTGCTAAAAACAGGTCTCTGTAGTAGCCTCTATTTCTTTTGTAGGTCAGATTCATCTCATTAAGGGAAGATGGACTGTACACTGGAGAATCCAAGACAATGGACATTTTTTCAACATATTTCCAATTATCCAGAATTACCAATCCACCCCCTTTATCAGGCTTAATGACTCGAACAGGAAGTTGGCTGAGGTGGTTCAAAGCTTGACTTTGCTCCTTAGTTATATTAAACATGGAAGAGTTGTTGTTATATCTACCAGGCCTGAACAGGTGTCTCAAGTCAACTTCACATGCTTTTTCAAAATTGAGTAAACTTGTGTGGAGGGGTGGGTTGAACACACTGGACAGTTTTAACCCAATGTGGGGGACATGGTTTTCATTGTTATAAAGCACATCTAGATTGAGCCTTCTAACAAAACATTTCAAATCCATGATTGTTTCAGTTAAATTACAGTGCCTGCTCGGAATAAATGTATTACCAAGACTCAGTAATTCAATCAAGTCAAGATCAAGCAATATTTCTGAAAAGTTATAAATTTTAAAGTCACCTTTCGTGTTGGATACAATTCGTGGCAGGCCCTCTCGGGAGGCATCTTCGGGTGTGGGAGGGTTGGATGAAGAATTCCCTTCCAATAAATCCAAACGACTTACACATTCTGCACTCTCTTCTTGTTCTGAGGATATCTCTGTGGCTGTGGCACTAAAAAATGACTGCTGTTCTTTCTTGATCTATTATTCTTGAAAGAATTGTTCGAGTAGTTATTCCTACCATTGTTAAAATTCTTTTCTTTTAGTCTGTTGCTACGTCTTATTCCATTGCTTGGACCTTCTCCAGTGTCTTCCCTTGTAAAGTCATCATCTGAAAATACCATCTGATCATTGGGGGCTGGAGGGTCCGCTGTGGGGTCTCTGGTAGGAGCCTCTCTTGACTTAGAAACTTGTAGTTTGGGATAGGCTTGATTTTGCTGCTATGCTGTTCTATCCCTTACCAATTTCTTGGACTTATTTTGTTTTAGTTTCAATAGTAAAGAGTCTATGCTGTCGAAAATACGATTGTAGTCATATTTATAATGTAGAAAGTCAATATCAGATTTAATGACATCATCCAGTATATTGATTTCCGTTGTGAGTTTATTGATATTAATTCTGTAGTGTTTGATTAGTAGTTCCAACAATTGTATGCCCTGTTGTTGGAACAAGTCATTTAGGTCAGTGAGGAACCCTAAATCGTTGACAGGACCTGAAGGTGAAAAAACACTACGTAAACCCTTTGGAATGATGTTTTCATTAATACATTGTTGGAAGTAAGAAACTTCCAGTTGTAACTTTTTTACTTTCAATAGTTTCAAATCCAACAGTTTCAAGTTGTTCATGATAATATCCTTAAAATCATTTGTTGCACCCATAGCCGGTCGCTCGTAGAATCGCTTTGCGAGAAAGCAAAAGGTTCTAAATTGCTGATCCATTCAGAAATAAGCGGAACTCCAATAAGCCCTGGGTCGCCTGGTCTAGTACGCCCATTATCACCAATGTCGATGGGCGTGGTGTGCGGACGTTGAGCGTTAGGTATAGATCCATCCCCCATTTTTTATTTTTATTTTTATGTTGATGTAATCGCTAGATTTTATTTTGCTGATTGTGAATTTAAAGTGAAATAGCACACTAGAGGAAGTGATGTCATTGCCACACCTCTGATTTCCTTTTAAATATTTGGTGCTAATATTCACTTTGTTTGTTTGTTCTGAAGAAGCTGCAACTCTTTTTTAGCAGCGAAAACGCTACTGGATTTTAATAAAGCTGCGTTCAACTTACCATTGGACTTGGAGTTTTCGTGCTATTTCTGACTGCCTCGCCTCCTGCTTTTGTTTTTGTTTATTGGTAATATTTGCAATTTTAAATATATAACACATGTTAGATTAAGTTAACCTACATGAACATATACTAGCATGTTAAGGAGATATGTTATTTCAATGTTGATATTATTTACATATTTATGCTTATTAAATGTAGTAATTAATAATATATTATAATAAATTTAAGGAAAATGCATATAGTAGGGTTTTCACTTATCAACTATAATGATTATATCTATCAACTATAATGATTACATCTACTATTGTTTTTATAGTTTTTGTTTTAAATATTATAATAAATCTAAGGAAAATATATAAAGTAGATGTTACTTATTATTTAAAGTAGATGTTACTTATTATTTACAATGATTATATTACTCATTGTTTTTATAGACAAAATTTATTTTAACAACTTACTAGGTTGTATTAAGTGTCCACTATTTTGAGTGCATGTATTGTCAGTTGTAGTTCTATTATTCCGAAGGACAATGTAACCTTTTATTTGATTGTAAGCTGCACCTAGAATACAATATAACATAGTATTAAGTACATGTTTTTAGGTTAACTAATGCTTACTGTATTTTAAATATAGATGTTAGTATCATAAACAGGAGTTTAATATTTGTAGATATAGGGTTGGATAGATATATGCTCTTGTTTTTATTTTTTAATATTTAATGTTTATGTGATTATTTAAAATTATTAGCTATTAGGTATTTTGTAGTAAAAACTGTCTTTTTATATGTTAGGAGAATATAACAACAGCTTGCAATTATTTTAAATTGTAAACTACTAGTTATTTTGTAGCAAAAGCTGCTTTTTAGACTGTGTTACTTTAAATTCAGCGTAATTACCTGTTGGGGTAATTAACGTTGAATCAGTATGTCTGTTAGCATGTATTTAAACTCTAACTGACCCTAACACCAGCGTTTTGTCTGATGAAGTTCGGATATTTATCTGAACGAAAAACGCTTTAGTAGCGTTTAACGTGTATCAGTTTTGTCAGTCTGCTTTTGGTACGGAGACCTGGACAGTTAACCAGAGTGTGTGGACTACATTTTGTACCCCGTGTTTGTTTGGCAACTTGAACAGCGCTTATTTCAGCTTTAAAAACTGACGCTTTACCCTGGGGAGATGCACCGCTTATTATAAAGTGCAACATTTTACTGTTCACCCGCTTTTATCAGTTGACTGTTTAGGGCGGAAATCTGAACTGATTCTTTTTGGCTACGCTAACCTGCTCTTTGGCTTGCTAATTCGGAGACCAGAATTGATTACCTCAGTAAGCGAACATTTTTATACCTTGTGGTTAATTGAAAGTTTCGAACTGCATTTATTTCAGTTACAGTCAGCCTGTGCTTTAACTTGGAGAACTAAATTGTTACAGGCAGTGTGTGGATATTGTTTCCGACTTATGGTTAACTGTAGAAACGTGCTTTGTTAATAAAATTGTGTGGATCACTAATCAGCGCTCTATTCCTGTGGCTGTTGGAGTCAACATTCATTTTTGTTACTATTGCTGAAGTGCAATTCCAGTGAAAATATTACAAAGGCTTCTCTGCAAGCACAGCTTTTCTTCAAATTAAACGCAATGTATATCTTAACTTTCAACATAAAGACTTAATGCCTTTATATACTCAGGTTTTTTGTTGTTTAAAGTGTGCACACTTATAGAGGCCTGTCTAGCTAGCACAGGTTTCCTAATTCCAGTCCTGTAAGACCCCATTTCAGACTCTAGTTGATGACACACTGCTGGATTCTGTACCTCTATCTGAGTAACAAGGCAAATTTTTATCTAAGGCTTTTACATCCAGCTGTTCCTTTTTCTCCAGTTTAATCTGTGACCAGTGAATCTGGCTGAGAGACCTGTCAATCACTCCCACAGGACTCCTCCTGCAATTAGTCCCTACCCTCTTCCCCCACTAGGAATGCATAGGACAGAAGTTATATAAGGGCCTGTATTCTCTGTTACCTGATTGTTTTCCAGCCCATAACCCCTGCTAAGAGCAGCTAACAGGTCTCTGCCCGCTTTCCTCCCTACCCTGCCCCCAATTCCCACACACCCTGATGGTCCTACCTTTATTAGATGAACAAACCCCTCCCATCATTTTTACCACCAACCACAACACTACTCCCAACTCTAACTCCATCATCTTCCCATTACTACCCCTCCTTTTCTGCTAACATGAATATTCTGCTAATATTAAAGCATATCATACTTATACTCTTTCCATACCCTCTCCTTGCATATCTTACATCTTACCAAAACTCCATTATACCCCCACTCAACCACTTCCACTGTACAACTATTCACACCATCACTCATGACTCACCCTCACTCTTCTCCTCTCCCACCAAATCAAGAACCATCCTATGCATCCCCCACATATTCTGTCAACTAAAATACTCAAACTAAATGCATCCCTACAAGTTAACAAAATAACCCCTGCCACATCTATTACTGACTGCACCCAGTCATAAAATGAAAACTCTTTCACAAACTGATAAAACTAATAACCTCATGCATATCAAAACTTGCCCTCAGTGGAGACATCCACCCCAACCCTGGCCCCTCCATCTCCAACTCCACTTCTAATAATCAGACTAACAACCACAACATGTTCCAAATCCCAGCCAGTAGAAAACCAAATGACCTCCTTCTGCTAAGCCTAAATATCAGAAGTATAGCTAACAAAGTCCACAAACTCCATGCCACCATAGACTTGTACTCCCTGGATATAATCATCCTGACAGAAACCTGGCTGAAACCTCACATTACCAGTGAGCAAATCCTCCCTAATGGTTACAACATACTAAGACTAGACTGACTAAACAGGAAAGGAGGTGGTATAGATATAATATTTAAACAGCATCTAAACATCCACATCCTAAACTCATTAGCTCTCCAAATTGCCAAAGAAGAAATAATATATACCAACCTGAAAATAAACCAAAATAAAACCATCAACATAATAGGATGCTACTTCCCACCTGGCCAAAATATCCCTCCACTAGAAAACCTCCTCAGCTGGACTAGCCACCATCTCCCCCAAGAGACCATAATTTTAGGTGACTTCAATACTGATTGGCAATCCTGTTGCGGCAACCATCCAACCCATCATCTAAACCTTCATGGCTTCACCCAGCTAGCCCAGTCACCAACCAGAATAAATACAAACTCCAACAAGCACACTACTCTGGATTGGATATTAGCAAGATTTCCCAGTCCTATGTAGCAGGCTGCCTATCAGATAGCCTCAGTGATCATTCCCCAACATGCCTACTCAAAAAACACCTATACCAAGTTAAACCTGTCATCTACTGTCAAATACGTAAAAAACTACACTTTAACTCCATTACATTCATCTCATCCCTCAAAGAATGTAAGTGGCACCCTCTTAATTACCTCAGTCTAGATGGTGCAGTCCAGGTTTTCAATACTACCTTCCTAAGCATCCTAAATAACCACGCCCCCATAAGACTTACCAGAACCAAAGCCTAACCCTCCCCATGGCTACAGAAAACCACTAGGTCAGAAATGAAAAACCGAGATAAAGCCTGAGAACACTGGCGCAAATCCAAAACCCCCTCAGCTAGACAGACATTCCTAGAACTACGCAATAGAGTCAAAAAGCTAATAAAGCAGGACAAAATCCAACACTACCAGTCTGCCCTCAGCTCCTCCCAACACAACCCCAAACAATTCTGAACCTCCATAAACTCCATCCTCCACACAGGTAAACTCAATACCCCTACACCTAACATTCCTCACTCCTCCGCAAATATTGCTACCTCATTCAACACACACTTCACACAAACTGTACTATCACTAGCTAGACAACACAACCTCCCTCCCCTACACTCCACACCTTCACCCAGTAATATCCCCACACTCTTCTCATTTTCTCCCATTCCTACCTCCAACATAAGAAAACTCTCAACTAAACTTAAACCCACAAAATTAGCAGTAGACAACCTCCCAAGTGAATTCCTACAAATTGCAGCTGACGCCCTAGCCTACCCAGTATCCATCTTGATTAACTGATCTCTGTCAGAATGCTATGTCCCTACACTATGGAAAACATCACACATCATTCCCCTTCAAATAGGTGGCCCCTCCACAGAACTAACCAACTACCGCCCCATAGCAATTCTATCTCCACTCTCCAAAGTACTAGAGAGATGCACTCACTCTCAAATCTCAGACTACCTCCTTACTAACAACCTCTTTTCTAATATTCAACATGGTTTCCGACCAAACCATAGCACCACCTCTGCCATACTCTCTTTTACTAACACTATCCTTCACCATAAAAACAATGGCCATTTCTCCTCTGCTACTTTCCTAGACCTATCTAAAGCATTTGACATGGTCTCACACAAACATCTCATCTCAATAACCTATCCTTCTCTCAATCAGTCCCCAATTGGTTTCAGAGTTACCTGTCTGACCACCAGCAATCCATTGTATGGCAAAATGACATATCTCCCCAGCTACCTGTCTCTATTGGTGTTCCACAAGGATCCATCCTTGGACCCCTACTCTTCTCTATTTTCACCAATAATCTAGCCTCTGCCACCAAACATGGCACACACATACAATATGCAGATGACTCAACCATCATCTGCTCAGCTCAGTCCCTACCCGAACTGCAAAAGGTCACACAGGATGCCTTTTCCTCTGTTGAAACTTGGCTATCCGATGCCAGTTAATACTCAACCAAAACAAAACTAAACTCCTCATCTTCAAACCCACAAAACATACTCAGAACAACTCTCACTTTAAGATCACAGCAAAAGGCAACACCACTATCCACCCAACAGATCACACCAAATTGCTAAGAGTTGAAATAGACAACAATCTCAAATTTGACATTCACATATCCATGACCATAAAAAAGTCCACAAAAAACTAGGAGCCTTATAAAGAAATAAGCAACTCCTCACCAAAGCAGCTAGGATTTCACTTGCAAATTCACACCTTATTTCCACCCTACTTTATGCCTCTCCAATATATACCAACCTAAGGCAATGCGATCTAAATAAACTCGAGACCTGCTACAACAAAATCACCAAATTCGCCACCAGGACATCCTACCACAGTCTCTCACTTACTGAACTAGGCTGGCTAGAACTCCCTCACCTCCTTCAATTGTATCAACTCACACTCGCCCACAAACTGGTAAACCATCCTCTAAAGGTCCCATCCCTCCAGTATCTACTCCAACCCTATCTCACCACCAGACCACTACGATCCAGCAACAAAAATCAATTACAGGTTACTAGAGCCAATACCACTGCTGGAGAAGCACTATTCTCCAGCACTATAGCCAAATTATGGTACACCCTCCCCCCACAATAACCTCTCTACCATCATGCACCTGCTTCAAAGCTTTACTTAAAGCGCACCTAAAAACATGCTGGCTATGCCCTTGTAACTCTCCCCTCCAACTTCTCCCACTCCATCTACCCTCTACCACCCCACAAACTACCTTTGATTGCAGCAAGCTCTGATACTTCCATGCATATCTACTTATTATATGGCAGTAACTTCTTATTGTAACAATTGTTAATATCTGCTATGACTTTGTGGATGGAACAGATGCTAGTTATCTACTGAATGTACTATGTTTTTCATCTGTAACTATGTTTGTAATATTTTAATTGCTAAGATTCTTCATCTGTAACTATGTCTGTAATATTTTAATTTGTGGAGCTTTTCTCCCCAGGCCTCTGCTGAAAATGGGCCTGTGTCCAATCGGACATTCCCAGTCAACAAATGTAAATAAATAAATAATCTAGGCTAACAGCAGACCATGAAAGATTTTATGAAGAGATTAATAATTTGGAAGGAAGATGTATGGAGAGAGGCTATGTGGAAAGAGAAATTAAATCTATAACCTCCACAGTGCTAACTTCCAGAGGAAAAGGAGGTAAGCCCTACTATTCAGAATCTTGCAGTAATAATGATGAACGAAAGATCCATATAAATATAAATAAAAATATGAGAATTCCTATGACTTATTCTAGTAACATAACACTCTTGCAAGGGATCTTTTATAGGAACTGGAACATCTTATGTGTAGATGAACATGTAAAGGGGCTAGTGGGAGAGAAGCCTAGATACACACACAAAAACAAGAAATGTTTGAAGAGGCTACTATGTGGCCCTAGATATGAAAAGGCACTTCAGAATGAAGTTCCTATAATTAGTCATGGCACAACCCCTTGCAAGAAATATAAATACTGTCACTTATTGGATAGCAATGGAACCTTTTTGCATCCAGATACTGGGAAGACTCTATCCTTTAAGTTGCTAGCTAGCTGCAACAGTATTAAATTAGTGTATTTAGCTTATTGCATTTTATGCAATTAATTTTATATAGGAATGACAACAAGAAGGTTACGAGACCAAATAAAAGAACATGTATATGATATAAAAAGGAGAGCAGATGCCAAAGCATTGACAAAACATGTAATGGAAACAGCTATATCACACAGTTTTAAGTTTATGGTCATTGAGTTAATAAGTGTAGGTAACAGAGGGGGTTCCATTAAGAATAAGGTAGAGACAAAAGAATTAGCATGGATCATTCGAATGTGTGCAACAATGGGGAAGGGACTGAATGATACGATGTCTATTAAACCTATATTAACTAATAAGAGTATTAAATAGATGAATATGTTTTGTTTTTCATGTGTTTTTTTATAATTTTAGATTGTCACTTTGAACTGTTACTTTAAGTAAATTGAGTAATTGAAATGCTATTAATTGGAATGAGACTATGATTGGGTAAAATGGGTTTAAAAATCAGTGCATGGAATTATTCATTGTCTGATGAAGCAGCTTTGGCTGCGAAAGCGCTCACCTATTTATTGCTGTGAATAAAGTTTTTATGTTTTTATCTGCTGTGGTTTGGTGCCTACCAGTATTTATCTTGGATTGTACTGGAGTATATTTTCTTTCAGAAGAACTTTCATTAAGGCTGTGTTAGGCATGAGGATAACAGAGGAAGGTTCTTTCAGTAAGAATTTTAATAAAGCATTTATGTGTGGTGGTCAGTACACCTTTGTGTGTACTGCACTGGGTGGCTTTACTAAGTCAACAAATTACTGCAGCATTTATGTTTGTGTGTGGAGGGGATAAGTACTAGCGGTCATTGGATAGTACTAGCACTGGAGATGTGACCTGTTGTGACACAGGAATGTGGAATGCATTGAATTTTGTCAGTTTTGTTGGTGCTGGCTTCTTTCTAGATAACACTATTATACATGTATGGCTGTAACTTGTGATACCCTTCCCCCTTTTTAAAGGGTAGACATCCTTTCATACTGTTTATTTTCTGTTCAAATGAAACTTAAAAGAAAAGGAAAATTAGAAAGTTGGTGCAGGTACAGTATTGTTTAGCAGAATGGGATGGTCTAAATGTAACTTTACAATACCAGAACCCACGTCTAAAAGAGATCTGAATTTGAAAAAGAAGAATTTAAGTTGTAGTAAATATAATTACCACCACAGAAAAAATTTAGTCAATTGCGTAAAAAATTGCAAACATTTTTACTTTGCCACTGAGATCATCGCTCAGTTCTAGCGAACAAAATCAATGTAACTGCGCAAGAGAAATGAGAAAACCTCAGAGGCCTTCTAAAATTAACAAATATATTGTGGAGCTGCAATATCAATGATCTAAACTACAGCCATGTATTATTGCATATGCATTGCTGTATAAATGAGTGTGAACATAAGCAGTACACGTGTGAATCTTCTCTGGTCACTCAAAATTGGGAACGTACCAAAAAAAAATAAAAATTACCAACGTATAATGAAATTATAAGAAGAAAAGAAAGTAATCCCTTTTTTTACTGATAATTCAAGAAAGTGATATTCACTGCTGGACCATTAGTAATGGTGGATTTTTTGCTTCTATTGAATTATGTCCTCAGAGCTTTAAACCACACTGGTCATTAATAAACCCACCCCTGATGAAGGCTGAGCAGTGATAACTTGTATAATACTACAACAGAATAAATAATTGAAAATGACCTTACTTTTTGCAGACATTCATGTTGTTGTTGTGTCTTTCGGCTTTTCCCGGTTAGGGGTCGCCACAGCGGACCTCCGGTCCACTAATGATTGGCAGTAGATTTTTACATGCCAAGTTGCCAGCCCTGACGCACAACCTTCAACGAAGGCATGCCCATTCACGCATGTCTCCACACAGAAGACACTTTAGCTGAGAATCAAACAGGACAACGTTTTACTGTGAGGCGACAACGCTACTGCAGCACCACCACCGATTCTAGATGGCAGGATTTAGATACCCTACATGAATGCCTTTTGCAGATATTCATGTAGGGTATCTAAATCCTGCCATCTAGAATCGTCATTTTCAGTTTTCATTCCACTCAGCATGTATTGCATCTTTCAGCCCTTGCCTTTTTTAAATCATTGTTGACTTTAGTGTTATCAGTAGCCAGTCTGCTTAACATATTTCTGTACAGTGGTGGGCTGGTGACCTCAAATCAAAGGGGGGCTGCAGGAGACAGCAGAATGGGTCGGGCCAACAGGAAGGGGTGTGGCTAACTAGAAATGTGTGGGGCTATGCTAAAAAATGCAAAAACTGGGACTTTAATATAATACGCTGCCCTGGGTGCCACTGCCAAACTGTCATTATTACAGTCCAATCAAGACAAAATGAAGTGCAGAAGAAAAAAAAATATTTCAGTGCATTGGCTACATGACAGCTTACTTAATATCTAGATGGAAACAAAAAGGTTGCGAAGTATGAAAAAAATTATTTTTTAAATACATTACTGGAATGCCAGTCAAAATCAAGTATAAAAAACAAGCAGCACTCAACTCAAACCACTTCTCCTTGCACTGCAGTTCTAATTATAATTTAGATTCAGCTTTATAAAAGTACCAAGTAACATGCTGAAAGTAGCAATCTCTGTGATCCCCCCCCCTTGAAAAAATGTTTCTTATCCAAAAAACGTCTGCTGCTTGACAACAGCTATCTACTTGTTTCATGGGGAAAACATGATCAAAGTAAAAAATGAACAGCAAACAAGAAACATGCTCAAGGTAAATTGCTTAAAGGATCACTGCACAAGTTATGGACCACACATGATAGATTAGCATTCTGTTTAGTTTACGGGTAAAGCCCTCAAAGATGACTGCAAGTCTCACAAATGTACTGAGCTTCTGAAAATACTGTAATCCTGCCCTTTATTACAAATACTGTTGTATGCATTTAAATACATAAGGCTTATACTCTATCTAGTTATGTAAATATTCTCTGCATGGCAACAACAAAAAGGCCTTCAATGTTGGTAATTCTTTAACAGTATGCTTATTAAAGCTTACTTACATCATACAGTCTCAAACAAGCTTACCTGATAGTCATTAAAGCATTGCTAGTTAAACATAGAGCAACAGACACTGCAACAACATGCATTTTCTGAATAAGAAGCATAAATCAGCAGTATAAAAAGACAGAAAACCAGAACATTCTGCAAAATCAAGGACAGATGAAAAGCCACTATAGTACTTGTGTCTACCTTGGATGGGGGAATACTCTGCACATTTACACAGCAAAACTGCTCCTTGCCTTGCTTGGACACATCCAGAGTCACTACGTGGGGGAGTGGGGTGTAACAAGTATGTCACAATTTGAAATGTCTCTGGATGACGGTGATGGCCTGACACATTTGTCATACCTCTCAGCCTTAGAGCAAGAAATCTGGACAAAGCCATAAGCAGAAGTGGGACAAAGAAAGGCCCAAAAATAAGGACAATTTTTAAATATTGCTCTTATAAACTTAGAAAGATAATAGAATAGATCTTGCATTAGTATGAATTTTCTGAAGGGTATGAAATCTGAAACTCAAATGTTTGTCATAATTTTCTAACTTCAATCTTTAATGATTTGCCACTAATTTGCCAGAAAACTACAATTTTATAAAACTGGACCAAAAATGTGATGCAAAAATATAAAATATCCACACAATACAGCTGGGAACCTGTCAAAGAAGGGACACTTTTTTTAATATTAGCACTGTTAACTTGAGCAGCTGACAAAATAAGAGAATCTACATACATTTCTGAAATTAAAAGTAATCTATAACTTTGATCATTACAATTATTTATTAATTGTAAACCCTCCATGGTTTCTTCCAAATTTACCATTTTTGCCGTGGGATTATTAGGGGGAGAGCAACATTTTGAGCCAAAATCGGGGACAGTTGAGAGATTTGTATATACCTAATTCTATAAAGCGATTTATTTGCATGTACCTCTCATCCTCACAGGATGCACTGATTGTCTCTATCCCCAGAAATAGTAAGTTCATCTTATGCCCTCCAGGTGCTCCAAGAAAAGTTAGCAATTGTAAGTTCTCCAGCACGTCCTGAGTCTTCCTTGGACCACCTCCCAGTGGGCCGTGGTAGCTGGTGGCATACTCCATAGGTGGTCAAACCACCTCAACTGACTATTCTCAGTCTGGAGGAGAAAAAGTTGTACTCTGAGATCCTCCCAGATTACTGGGTTCCTTTTTCTGTCAGAGAGGGAGCCCAGCTACACCGCAAAGGAATTTAATTTCTAATCTTGCATCCATGCTACCATCCTTTATTCACTATCCAGAGCTTGTGACCATAGGTGAGGATGGGGGCAATAGACTATCTGGTGAAGTGAAAGCATCATGTGACTCATTTCGCCACCACATAATGATACAATCTCTTAAGTAGCCATTCATTCATGTGTCTGAAACTACTCTAACTTTATTCAAGAACAACATCCTAAGATACTAAAACTTCTATAGGTGAGGTAGCTACTGTTTGACTGAAGAGAGTAATTCACTCTTTTTGAGAAGAGAATCGTGACTTCTGATTTGGAGGTGACAATTCTTATCCCACTCATTTTTCACTCAGCCATGAATAACTCCAGTACATGCTGAAGGTCACTTAAGAAATCTGCATTACCTGTCAGCTGGTGTTGCGTACTTATATTCAGTCAGGTGTTTGAAAAAAAAAACATATCTGCTTTAAGAGTTCTTACAGACTTGCATGATCTGCCTAAGAAAACTTTCTTAGCTAAAATGGCCACTCCACTACTTTTTGATGAGGTCCCTGAGGCAAGAATATGGGGTATCCATTTCTTTTTAAGGAAATCAGATTGTGAGGCACAGATATGTACCAAACATGTCTGCATTCATATTAGACAGAAAGTGTTAGAGAAGTATTTTACAAGCTACCTGAATGCATGTAAACTCCAGGATCATCTCACAAAATTTAATTTCATAAAACTAATACCATTATACATGCCAACCTGCCCCCCTTCCAACTACATATTCATGGTTGAAAACTGTCATTATTTCATACATTGTACACAAGACTGCCAGAGTAATGACTTTACTATAAGTAAATAAACAACAGCAGAACTTGGTATACTTGATTGGTCAATGCTAGTTGAACAGTAATAACAGCTAACTAACCCTCAGGACCAGAACCTGAACTTCTGATAAGTGGCTAGCTTGTAAGAGAAATGCTCCTTTCAGTGAAAGCAACTTTATGTGCACCCATCAAAAGTGAAAGACAATGTTGGCAGCATTTACCCAATTGTTTAATAAGGTTAGAAGACTAGAAGTGTCATGAATTGTTTCATATATTTTATTGCTAAGGTATTCTTTGACCAATCCTCCAGTAATTACATTACTTCTAGCACATCTTCCCTCAGTTAATAAGTATGTCTTTAATAGTATTAGCATGTTTTTAAGTGATGAATTTTGTGAGATAGTTTATTATGACAGTCTTTTCAAGATTAGACATTCCATTCTCATAATCTGGCAACTGTGGCTCCATTTTAGATATGCCATACTGCATATTACAAATAAAATATATGCAGCGACAGTAATTCTGTCTCGAGTGCTGCTGCTGTCGAGACTGAAAGAGCTTGTGAGACAGAAGGGGAATCCCCTGATAATGATAAGCTAGCCTAGGGCACACAGAGTGTGTAACTCAGAGTTACAGTGACATAATTTATCTTTAATAATCATGTTACCTTTCATGTAATACTTGTCTGACATTCTTCATGGAAACTGTCTTCTTTCTGTGTAATGTTTGTCTTGAGGAAAAATGAGAGGTGAATGAGGAGAAACAGCCTGTTTGTTCTACTACTCAGCAGTAATGGTGATGGTGGAGGCTTTCTTATTGTTATACACAGATATCGGCCCCCTCCTTATGCTTCGCACCAAGAAGGATTCTCATTCTCCATGTAAGTGTCTCCTTCTTGACTATTCAGACCAGGACTAAGGAAGAAAGAAGTTGTTTCTAATTTTCGCCAAGCTAAAACCACCATTAGCCACTCATGATGCCTACTACTATAACTGAAACATGTATGAATCCCAGGTATTCTAAAACCAGCAAAAAAATTAGTTTTATATGATGAGGAGGTTAAATGAAATAAAGTAGCCATTTTTTTTTAAATAAACTGATAAAGTTTTTGCGAATGTTAACTAATGTTCCATGCACCGACATATTTTCACCTTTTTAAAACTCCATGGATGGCGGCAGCAGCAGATACATATTTTGCTAATCATATGACCTGGGCTAATACAGAATCTAAAATGTCTTCAAATGCCAGATGCCTTAGCACACTATGGTGTATTTTATCTCTGGACATAACCCCCAACTCCTCCATTTTTAATGCTTGGTTTGTCATGGAAAAATAATTAAAATATCTTTAGAGAATGCAGTTAGATCTTGTGTACCCATGAGTGATGAAATCACAAGTGAGCTTCCTCCAAGGTCAGATTTCACGGAAGAGAAGCAATTGTGCAACTTTTTTGAGCTGCACTGCTCTTGACCCCATACAGGAATGTCTGGATTCTGTCCTTAATTGGATAAACTGCAACCGTCTCATATTTAACCCTACTAAGAGCTATCGCCATTTTCTGCATCCTTCTAATACTCTGAATGTTAACTTGAGTATTTATGGGGTAACTGCTTAGAATTTGCAACTAAAGTGCATGATTTCTGTGTGTTTTTATGACACTATAACGCCATATGTCAGCTGTACTGAAATCACCTTGTTATGACCTGAAGAACACCACCCACCTCAAGCACCTATTTCCATTGTCTGTCTTCATGCATGTTTTGAAATCATCTCAACTTGACTATTACAATGCCCTTTGCCTTGGGCTGATTGACTATAAACTCCATCAGCTGTCGGAGTACACTTCCACTGCACGTTTGCTGACAGGAGCTCCTTGTTTTTTCTATATAATAAGAATGCTATAGATCAGCACTGGTTGCCTATTTGACCATGTATTATCTTCTTCATGTTTTGATCGGACCTATATGACTTGTGTATGATTTATTTCTGGAAGAGTTGTTAGTACTTTACCAACAAGTTTGAGTCTCTATTTGGCCTTCTTGTGGCTGAGGACAGTTAATAGAATGAGACTACAGACTTCAGTGCATCAGTGTTTGTTTCTGTACCTCATACCTGTGGAACCCAATACCATTTTGGCTTAGACTGCAGTTCCTTGATGGGCTTTTTAATGATGTTTTTAGGGTATTTCATTAATATGTATTTGTCATAGGTTGGTACTAGGCTATCGGCCCTAGGGCCTATACAAGCCTAGCCATAACAATTCCCTGGATATTTCTTCCCACAATATTTACTTCTCTGGACCCCTGTCTAGCAGGGCGACTTACATGATCCCTGGGGTGAATTTCCTATCTCCCATCCAATCATCAAGGTTCCTTTTGAAGAGGGCCAAGGAGGTGCTCTGCTTGACATATGGGCAGTCTATTCCAGAGTATGGGGAGTCTCTGGGTCAGGAACCTATCCCTCCAGCATGTTTTGTTCATTGTGATGACAGGGTTTAGACCCCTGGAGCATGTGGCTCTAAGGGACTGGGATTTCTTTAAGTGGAGCATGTCCAACAGCTCAGGGTTTGACATGGCCTTGTATGTTAAGCAGAGATAGCCTCTGAGTAGATGATATGCCACAGAGTATAGCTGGAGTTTTTTTAGATGGTCAGCATATGGCATCAACTTTAGGCCTGTGATTCTTTTAGTGAGGTATTTCTGTGGCCTTTCCAGCTGTTGCAGATGTCTTCTGAGGTACATACCAAATGGTGCATTATACTCTATAATGTGTCTAATGAGGGATGAGTGTAGTGGGACAATGACCTCCTTTTTCTCCTTTTTTCTGGATGAAAAGCCCTTAGTGATGAGGTGTGCCACATAGAAGGATTTCCTGACTGTTGTGGTGATGTGGTTATTGAAAGTGAGACTACTGTCCACTTGTGTCCCTAAGTCTCTCATCACACTTTCGATGTTTAGTGTACTGCCACCTATGTGGTCATTCATGGGTACATGTTTTTTTCCAAAGGGGATAACTATACATTTCTAGGCATTAAGCTTGAGCCCATGGCTGTGGCACGAGACATCTGTTTCTGTAAGGCCCTTTTGTAGAATATCCACATCATTTGGGGATTCAGTAATGGCTCCCAGTTTGCAGTCATCTGCATACTTTGTTAGGCAGAGTCCCTTAGTGTTGGCCTGTACTTCAGAGAAGTAGATGCCAAACAAGAGTGGTCCCAGGACTGAACCCTGAGGTACTCCACTTGTCACTTGTCTGGAGCTGGATTTGGAGTTGGCTACATTTACAGTCTGGGTTCTGTCAGTAAGCCAGTTGGCAGCCCATCGAGTGACGTAGGGATTTATGCCCAGCTTACTAAGTTTATCTCTGATTCCAGAGTAGGGGATGGTGTCGAAGGCCTTGGCGAGGTCCAGATAGGCTGTGTGGACCGCCTTACCCTTGTCGACAGCTCTAGAGACTGATTTGAAGAAGTCAATCAAGTTCAGGAAACAAGATTGGCCCTTCACAAACCCAAACTGGGTGGGGTCCATTGTTTGAAGAAGTCTTTGTTTATAAGTTTCATGATAATGCATTTCATGCCCTTGCAGATCAGGCTTGTCAGACTGATGGAACGGTAGTTCCCAGGATCCAAGGTGGATCCCCCTTGTGGAGTGGGATAACGGTAGCTGTGTGCCTCTCAGTGGGCACAAAGCCTGAGGTGAGGCTATGATTAAACATGACACTTAGGTGAGGTGCCAGTTCATTTTGTAGTTCATGTAGTACACAGCCTGGGATGTCATCTGGTCCCATGGATGCTGTATTCTTAGCTTTGGAGAGTGTGGTTTCTACCTGTGTGGCCATGATTAATGAATTTGGCAATCTTTTGGTAGTGAGATGGCCCCTTTAGGGGGTGAGAGGAGGGTGAAGTTGGCACTAAATCGATCTGCCAGTATATTGGCAATATCCTTGGGGTCAGTATATTTAATGCCATTCTGTTGTAGATCAGAGCAGATCTGAGCATTGCCATTTAGATTCTTGACATAACTATAGAATGCCTTGTGGTTGTCTTTGGAATTTTTGGCAATTTTATTTTCGTAAGTAGATTTTGAGGATTTTATGAGGGATCTCAGCTTCTTACTGAGGCTGGTGAGGGAGTTTTTTTGCATCCTGGGATTTTCCTCTTTTCTGCAACAGTTTCTTCCTTCTGTTGTATAGTTTGTTTATAGCAGGGAAGCACCAGATTGGCTTCCTTTTTTTGAAGAAGATCATCCTGGTTCTATTTGGGATGGCACGATTAATGCACAAGTGGATGTGCTCATACAGTGCCTTAGTGTAGGATTCTGCAGTTGAATTTTCAGATCCCGTCTGCATGGGTGTCATGAAGTTTGTCACTTCTGACTTCAGTAGCATGAAGTTGTCTTTGAAGAAGTTTTTTAAGGAGGTTTCCTTACTGGGGGGTGGGGGTGGGATGTGGATGTCAAGGGTGATTTGCTTATGGTCAGACCTGACCAATGAGGGGGTGATCACTGGTGCGGAGCATCTATCTCCCATGTTGGTAATGACCTGGTCTAGGATATTGGAGCTCCTGGTGGGGCAATGGATTAGTTGATCCAGGGCTTTGGAATTTATGAATTCCAAGAACTGTTGGGAAAAAGAGATGGTACCCGAGTAGTTTTCCCAGTTAATGGCAGGGTAGTTGAAATCACCCAGTATTAGGGTGTTTGGTTGTATCTTAATATTTTCCAGTATGTTTAGAAAGGTGTAGTGAGCATCTTGAGGCATGGTGGGGGATCTGTAGCAAGCTAAAATTTGGATTGCAGTCTTACCTAGTGTTAGTTGCACCTGGAGAATTTCAGATGCATTGTGTTGGGCAACTAGCCTGGAGGTGTGAATATCCTTGGTGAATATGTACAGTCCTCCACCTTTAATGTTTCGGTCTTGGTTTTGTGGCCGAAAAGTGTGGTCAGAGTTGTAGCCTGGTATTGCAGGGATGCTCTCTGGAGCCTTGAACCAGGTCTCAGTTACTGCACAGATATCGATGATCTCCATTATTAGGAGTGCCTCGAGAGAGTGCATTTTGAGGTTTAGACTTCTAGCATTGAGTAGCATTACCTTCAGATTTTTCATGCTTGTATCTGTTACAGTGGTGGTTTTGTCCTTTGAACCTTGCCAAAAAAAGGCACTATAGGGGTGGCAAGAGCTGTAGCCAGTAACCTGAATCCCAGGGGTGACAGGTGCAGAGCATCTCTAGCAAAGCATCATGGTTTGTCGATCATGTCTTCCCAGGCAGACAGATACTGGATCCCCTTTGAATGACACCAGAAGCTTAGCCAATTGTTGAAGTCAGTCATTTTGTCCTTATACTGTGGTATCATTCTGGGAGAAGGCAGGATGCTACTCAGGGCTTGGGTCATACCTGCCTGGACCACATGATCTGAGAGCTCTTCCATGTCTCTCTTCATGTAGTCCAGGGAGGTACATCTCAAGTCATTCACTCCAGCATGGACAATGACAGAGTCGTATTTGTACTTGTTGTGGAGTGACTTGAATGCATACGTTATGTGGTAGATCCTGGCACCTGACAGGCAGATGACTGTAATTTTCTCCTTGTTCAGCCTGGTGAGTGGGACACCAGTGTGCCTGACTATAGAGTCACCTATGACTAAAGTGTTGGGTACATTGTCTTGCCTTAGGGGCTGTTGTTGGGTGGCATACTGGTGTTGTCAGCTATGTGTCACTTTGGTTGTGACTGGTGTTTGTTTGCGTTTCAGCTTCAGAGGTCCTTGTTGCTTGGGCAGTTTAATGTTAAGGGCCTCCGCATATGTGGGTTTAGTGTTGCTATGTGTGGGTGTTGATGTTGTGGGTTTTGAAGGGCTATGTGTTGCTTGAGGTGTAGTGCAGGTGTTAACCTTTTCCTCTTGACTGTCTAGCACAATCTTGGCCGGAGAGAGCTTTGCTTCCAGTTTGGCTATGTAAGTGCATCCTACTCATTGATTATGTTTGTTTATTTGTATATGTTATGATTATTTTAATCTTGTACAATGGTTAGGGATTTGAGCCTTAACTAAATAAATGATGGTTTCTTCATTTTCACTTATGATACGCCCTAATCTTCAGAGTGTGAAAGTTGACTGCCGTAATGACTCCTTTACCAATAGCCAAAATCTGTTCTTGACTGCAACCAGCGTATGACATATACCATCCTCTTTTGATGGGGAAGACATTTGCTGCCCTTCCTAATTCATTTAGTATTGATGATGATGTGCTGTTATTTACACCAGACTGTTTGCCAGATTCTTAACTGTAGTGTCTGGAAAGGAGAGGAAGTATTTTTTTTTCATACACTTATAACTGCCATGTTGTTGGGTTGCTGCAGATGAATTAGCAAATGTTTTAGTACTGTGCTTAACAACCTAAAAATTGCTAATTAAAATACACAAGAGTACACGGTAGGATAAATGTAAGACTGAAGGTCATGAAAATGAGCTCCTGCATTATAGCATAACATCTACCTCCAGTTTATTCTCAGCAGTGGGATTAAACTCTTCTACATAGTCACTTGCATGGTTAGTGCAGTATCATGTTTGCACCCCAAATAAGCATAACAGTTGTGTTTATCAGCTTCACAAGAAAACATTGTTATCGGCTCCACAAATGTCATGGTATTATCAGGTTCATAGGTGAATATAACTATAGGTAATTATCATTCCCATAGGTGAATATTAGTTTGTATAACACAGAAAAAATCAACAAGCTAATGAGTCTGGAAATGAAACAATGAATTCTAAAATAAATCATTAAAAACAGTCAAAGGTCCCTGGCACTGTGGTGTAGAGGGATGAAGCTCTGACTATAACACAGATTATCTGAATTCAGCTATTGGTTTGGGCACTGGTAGAGCTGTACAGGGCAAGGTGTTAATGAGAACCTTGTGCCAATTTGATGACCTTGGGGAGATGAAAATGATAGTCCACATCTGTCATATTGCTCCTTTGCTAGAGGTGGCTCACATGATAACAATGCTACAGAACTGGGGATGTGGGCTTGGGCTTTCAAGCCATGGTAGTAGCCATCATGTGTCTGAGGGCATGAACATACCAGAGGAGAGCATGGACTGTCCCATCCATAATGCAGGTGCTTATGTCAGCTAACAGGGGGCAGGGTTAGGGACTTAACCATAAAAGCCCTGACAGCTGACTATGATGGATGAATCAAATGCATGGAGATTCGAGGCACATGCCTCCGTCCTACAATAGGCACACTTTCCTTGCCAACACCTGAGATGCCCAAGCCCTTAATCAATTCTTCATCACCTGGGCCATGGTCAGGGCTCTCTTGCTGTCTTTCACTAAGCCTCTGTTCAGACTGGGAGAAACATATTAAAAAAAAATAATCAAAAGATCTTCTATGTGCATTTTTTTCTTTCAGAATTTGGCTTTTGAAATTCAGTTTTTTAGTGCTCCATAAATTTGTGTGTCCATGAACATAAACTGCTGTTCAAGTGTAAATGTTGCCAGCTATATGGTATGGATTATAAGACTGGCACTTAACTGCTGTCCATGGAAAGTGACAAAGTAGGCAGGCATTTTTTTTTTTTTTGCAAAACTTTGAACATACAAAACTGTGCATTTAGTTAACTTTTTTCATTCTGTTAACTTTGTGCACTATTAGTATTAATCATAAGCAAAAACAGTTCTGCAGCAAGGTTGCTCTGTTAGATGGTTCTGCAGTCATTTGGGTACACTAGCATACTACCATATTCTATTTTTTCTCTCTCAAGACCCTTGTAATCTATATCCATATTAGCTGAGTCTTCTTAGGGCTTTACATGATTTGCTCACTTTCCAAATTTTATACAATATCCTTACTGTAAATGGAAGCACATCACCCCATCATTGTATCTCTTCTGCCTTGGCTTGCTGCTAGCTTTCCTGTACTGAAAATCATTGTGTGACCATACTGTGAGCTATACTGCCTGCCACTACTGGCTGGAGGCTAGTCATTTTACCATTCACAGTGTAGTCTATATTAGGACTAGAAAATACAAATATATATATATATGCTTATTGTTTAATGATCTCGCTGGTACTATACTTACAAGGTGGCATATTTCACTTATACAGCTGGAATGGATTCATTTCCTGATATGCTCACTTGCATACTATGCGGTTGTGTTATTTCTCTGTTTTTGTTTAGAGATCACATGTAACAAAAAAAAGTTGTGCTTTGCAGCATCAGCAAGTACAGAACATAAATAAATTCGACTCATCTCTATGGGCGATATCCAGAAACTGTATGTTACATTTTTATTTGGCCTAAAACTCAGGCACCTAGCATTTCTCTTAGTTTCTGTAATCTTTTTTTTTTTTTCACTCGCATCTTGTCCCCTCTGAATTTCTTCCAACCTTACCCACCACATCATGTCCCCTGTCTGTGTCCTTTTTCAGAGGAAAAGCCCCAGGTTCCTTCAGTAAGTAATAAAGACCCAGAGTGAATCCTTCTTGCTTGCATGGTTTAACAATTACAGCTCAATGAGATAAGCTGTAAAGTGGCAAAGCCACATTTCTTCCTTTTTCCACATACACATTGGATTCCCTCAAGGCCCTATATTAGATCCACTACTTTTTAATATATTCATTAATAACTTGCATTTAGCAACCAAACAAGCAACCAGCATTCAATATGCAGATGATTCCACAATCATCTGCTCTGATAAAACATTGTTAAACTGCAACAGTATACCCAAGAAACTCTATCACAGATCGAGACTTGTCTGACTCACAGCTCCATCTAAACCTCTTAAAATCCCACACTTATCTTATTTGACCCTAAACAACTATCCAACCAAAAAATTCCTTCTTGATTTTTATCATCAAACAATACCAGTACAGAAATGGTAACCCATGCCAAGCTCCTAGGGACTACCACTGATGAAAACCTGAAATTCACCCACCACATAAACCAGGCTGTAAAGAAAACCCAGCAAAGATTGGAAGCCCTTTATACAGCCAAACTTTACCTAACAGAGCAAGCTATGATAAGTATTGCCTTGTATATTCTCATCCCTAATCTCCTATACCCAGCCCTCTTACTCATCATGTTACAATCCAATTGACTTACCTTACTTGACCAGTGATGTAATAAAATTGCAAAATATGCTGCCTGCCATCATTATAGGACACATCACTGCCTTGCACTAAAGCAACTTCAGTGGCTGGAATTAAGGCACTATTTATCCTGCTCACAGCATGTCATGACAGACAAGATACTATATGACCCAGACAAATGCCCACGCCTAAACAATATGCTCCAACTCTACAGTCCAAAAGATCATTCCGCTGTACTGACAAAATGTTGCTAACTGTATATAAATCAAACAGTACAGATGGAGAACTCACTATATTCCTCCTCTCTGTCTCTAAAACCCGGAATTCCATATCTCATTTTCTCAATATTAAAAAACAGTTAAGTGTTTCAAACTACACTTAAAAATCACCTACAAAGTAATGAATATGCTCTTGCACCTCTCCTGGGATAACCTAAGTTCTGCCTCTCTCTCTCTCAACCTCTTTCATGGGTCTCCCTATTCTCTATATAGCCTCTCTATCCAGTAAATGGCTCTCGTAGTCCTTCTAGTATAACTACACTCTGGTCTATAGCTCTTTGTACTGAAAAGAACCTCCCATGCTTATTGTCAGCCTCGCAATTTAGATAATATATTTTTGCCATCAAACTTTTTAACAAATTGCATTGTATGTCTGTGACATCCCTCGTCTGGGCCAGTTATCAAAGAGCCTCAATCCACACCACTGACACCATGAGGGGCATTCACTTGGAACAAAAAGATGCACACAGGATTTCCAAATGCAGCTCTCTGTACCAAGCACAATTTCCCATAAGAACACACACAGAACACACCCCTGCCCTGGGGCTTGGTTTCCCTCTCTCTCTCAGGCCCCAAGTAAGACTCCCCCACTGACACAGCTATAGAGTTAAGTCCTTAGCCAGGTGTTCCAAGCCAAGTCCTCCACAACCCTCAATGTGAAATCAGTGCTCACACTGTCCCTGTTCAAAGTAGCTGACACACAAACTCTCTTTGAGCTTTGGTTTTCACACACACTCACTCACACACACACACCTGGGAAAGGCTGGCACAGTTTTACTAGCTCTACCACCTTTGGCCAGGCTATAAGGTAGATAGACTGCCATCAGAAAGCTGACAAAGCCAACTACTCTAAGCCTCTTACCAGGGTACCCAATTATATTGAGAGATATTAATGCTGATACCAATGGTAATGTTGACCAAACAGCAAGGTTTTCAGGAGCAGCCAAAATGTAACCAAATAATTATAAGTAATCTCAAAGATCAAAATATTCTCCAAAAGACCAGCCACAATGAAAACTTTAAATATATTTATTAATAAGAGAACATGAAAATGCTAAATATCTATTTACAATAAACACCAGAGTTTTAGTCACAAGAAACATTAAAAATAACACAGATGGAAAGGTTCACCCAAATACAGAAAAACAATACTTAACTAATCTCACTATATTTTCCTAACAGATCTAAAGAATTACTGTCCCTAGTTCACTTAGTAGAGCAAGGCAAGATGAAGTGGGTGAATGGTCCTCCTTTGTCAGGTTTCACAGACTGCTGCGAGCTAAGTGACATATCTCACTAATATCTAAATATCATTTCATGGCTATAGAATGACATCACATCTGGTCACCTGACTCCGGTTCCCACTCTACCCCCTTTACTAGAAACTTGAGCCAGAATCTTGCCCATATGTGTCATAATACACACACATAGAGCTTTGCTATGATGTGTTACAGCATCTGGGAACTGTAAAACAATGTTAACACTTCCACTCTTCTTACAGACTTCTCACAGACATTTCATCTCTGACTGCAGTCAGAACTGTAAGATCCAATCTATGGCCTAAACCAGGTAATTTAATTTCAGACTATTTTTCAGAGTTAGCTGGACTGAGATTAACCTCATCTCTTCCAGTATCCTCTTGTTACAATATATTAATTTCAACAGTTACAATATAGTCTGACATACAGGTGTATTTCTATTCTGTGCAGCAGGGCCCACTGTTGGTACATTTTTCACACAAGTAGCTTTACAAATACATTTTTCAACACAAGCAGCTATTCAAATCAGTTTGATATACAAATGACATAAAAGTCTTTGCAAAACTCCAGTTAGCTGTGCTGGCATATGTTACACATCCACTGCTTTACTTCTCCTGGTATAGCTGGCAATACCTCGCACCATCACAATGTCAGTCATAAATAATCTGTTTCCAGTTTATTTTTCTCAAATGTAACACAGTATAACATTTTTATTTCACTGTGTACTGTTACCATATCAGGTACAAAAAAATGTATCAAACTTTGACCAACTTCTGTTCTGCTAAAATGTATTTATACTTATTATTTAAAAAGTATTAACTATTGTTTTACTGTTTACTCATTTTATTGTGGAGCTTTTTCCCCGGGGCATCTCCTGAGAGGTGGTAACTTGTCTACCCAGTCACACCATTCTGGTAAACAAATGCAATAAATAAATGTCCTACCATTGTCCTATATTTTAACCCCAGGGGATGGAATGTACAATGGCAGAACAAGTCTGTTTCTCACATTTTCATTTCATCTCAGCCACAGACTTATTTTATTTTATTTTATTTATTTTACATTTGTTGACCGGGCTAGTCTAGCTGGATACATATCCTTTTCGGGAGAAAAGCTCCAACATAATGACATGACAACTATACAAATAACACGCAATGAGGAAGGATTAACATAGGATGAGAAAAAAAAAACAATTGCAACAGGCTATACAAAAAACATTAAATATTCAATTATAAGGTTGAGGTGATAACATAGAGGAACAGTAATAAAGGAATTAAAGTCAAAGAATAGGTTAGTCTGGTTCAGTACAGGGACACAGCCAGTGTGAGTTAAGATATTCTTTGAGATTATTTTTAAATTGGTTAAGTGAGGTCATATTTCTTATATGGTTTGGAAGTGAGTTCCAAGGCTTTCCAATGGAATTAGCATAGAGCATCACCACCCATATTCTTTGCTTTAATGGTGAGTATTTGAACACTGTTTCAGTTAAGGTTGGTATAGGGTATCAGTATACTGCTCAGTGATGGAGTTCTATCTGGGTAGTTTATTATTTTAAAAGCTTCAGAGAGTTGGTTTAGTTTGAGAAGGTTGGGCAATTCTAACCAGCCAATTTTCTTAAGGTTAAGGCAGTGGTGAGTTCGATATGGATTTCCTGTAATAAATCTGGCAATGTGGTTATAGCCAACAGTAAGCATATTAAGTTCACGCTTTTAAGAAAGGAGAGTACTGGGGGCGTACAAGAGGGTGGAGAGGAGATGTGTTCGAGCAATAGTAAGTTTGGTGTAAGGTAGTTTTATTCTATACAGGGACCCTAGTTTCTTGTTAACAGTTTTAATGGTATGGCTGATGTGAAAGTCAAATTTGAGTTTGATGGTGACACCTAATAGTTTGGTGCTAGAGACAGGTTCAATGATAGTACCATTGATGGATTCAACATGAAAGGAGATATTATTTGGAATAGGAAGATCTTTATCTAGTGGTGTGGGTATGGTGCGGAAGAATAGAAGTAGTTTGGTTTTGATGGATTGAGTATGAGTTTCAGATCGGAGAACCATTTTTCCACTATAGTAAAACAGTGTTGAGTGGCTATTTGTAGTTTTGGAAGAGAGGTGTCAGAGCAGATCAGGGTTGAGTCATCCATATTGAATGCAGGTGGCTTTAGGGATGACAGAGTGGAGATCGTTAATGAATATGGAAAAAAGAAGGGGACCAAGTATCGAGCCCTGAGGAACACCAATGGTGTTTGGGAGCAGGTCAGATAGTCTGTTTTGCCACTGGACAGCTTGTAACCTACCAGAGAGATAAGCCTTAAACCAGCTTAGGGCTAGGTTGTCAAGATGTAGGCTTTCTAGGGTGGAGAGGAGGAGCTGGTGATTCACCATGTCAAAGGCTTTTGATAGATCGAGGAAGAGGGCGGAGGATATTAGTTTGTTATTGCGGTTGTTATTGATGGAGTCAATGAAGGAGAGTAGAGCAGTGGTTGTACTGTGATGAGGGCGAAAGCCGTGCTGGCATTTGGACAGGAGATTGTGGATCATTATGCACCTTTGAACACTCCTGGAAGTCAGTAGTCAACACACTTCACTGTCTACATTCCCCAGTCCCTAACCACAGCCAGATATATTGTCACTAAGTGAAACTGACAAAACAATACTCTGATAAAGGAACTTCTGAACCAGCAATATTTGATGCATTTGAATTGATTATACAGGCATAGGTTGGAGTTACCATTGTAAAACTGATGAAGATGATATGTTGGATTTCCCTTGAGTCGAAAAGTTGTTTTTAACAATTTGCAGTAAATGATTTCATTACAAAGTCACAGTTTAACAGTGAAGTATAACATGATCTAACCCTTTCAGAATGATCTGATAGTATCCTTTTTAACAATGTACTGCTTTTAGTGTCTTAAAATATCACACAAGTGCAACAGAGTACATATAACTAAAAATGAAATAGCAATTATAGTGGAAAATGTATATTTTAATAATGCTAAAGCTGTGTTCTAACCTGCTGGTTTGTCATCTGTCAAGGCTATAAACATTATTATGCTTAGAAAAAGTAGGCAAATCAGTGCAAACATAAACTTGCACATATGTGAAGAAATTACAGAAATGCATAAAAATCACTGTAAACATAAACCTGCAGATAAACACAGAAGATAAATGTTATTTTCATTGGAAACATTACTACTATGCAAATTACTTGGCGCTTGCAAACAAGGTGTGTTATTTGCACTATGAAAGAAAATCCTTGTATTTCATAGAAGCAAGTCAATGTTTTCCATTGCCATTGAGTTGTATTTCACTGAAGGAAGACATAAAACCATGATACTGTCAGATTAATCACACAGTTAGATGGCTTATCTTATCACAAATAAAAGAGAAAGCAAGTCTTAGCAGATGATCATCCTCCTACATTGTGGATTTTATCACAAGGGATACATACAGTATGTATGCCAAGATTTCCCTCCGTGTGTTCTCTACTAAAGTTGTTCAGCTTTTCATAGTAAGCAGTCTGAAAATTAATGTTGTTTGCATTATTTCCACACTTCAGTAGTCTGTAAATTTTCAGAAATTGTTAATCCAATTTTTTTAATTGTGACCTTGAGTGAGTTATAGGAACATGAGACATTTTCAAGATAATTCTATAGTATAAAAGTGGATTTAAGTATAACGATTCTTTATTGAGTGATTGGTCTATGTTAATCAGGTAGATGAACTGTTCTAGTGGACCCTTCTTGCTTTGATCCAAGACAATAGGCAAAAACAATGGTATAAGCAGAGATATGATACATTTGAAACATAAAGAAAATGTGACAGCCTACATGCAGGCATGAATATGGCATGCAGGCAGGCATGTTTAGAGGGCTGGCATAATGGTTAGGCGTTTACCTCACAAACATAAGGTACAAGGTTTGATTCTTACGTCTGAGGGGAAATTGCCTATGGTTAAAATGGCCCCACAAGTGCAACTAGACTAGTACTTATCTATGAACCTAAAATACATTAAAATATAACACAAAAAGAAAAATTACATAGTGAATAAAATTAAAGTATCAGTTATAAACTTACATACACCAAACTCATACAAGAGATGGCAGTGTAGCTGGACAGGTTATGGTACAGTAAAATTCTATGAAGAAATGATCTAAAATATTATGCTTGCAAAAGACCAGCACACAAAACAGCTAACTTCCTGTAGCATTTGAATCATTCTGATTTGGACTATGGGAGTAGTAAATTAGGGAGATGAGATGGACAGGGACAGGGTGAGGGTGTGGACTTTTTCTCCTGCATAATACTTCTTCCTTGGCTGTTTTGTAAAAAAATCAGACTGTTAGTGCATTTATCTGACGTTTGCAGGATGATCTAGCACACCAGGCTGTCTCAGATAGCAGCCATTAGACATTGATTGTACCATGCCCCTAGTGATAAGGTGTCAAGTACAAGGAAGTAGTGACAACACACAAGCACACAAAAGAACTGCACCAGGAAAATGCAACTGCATCTAAAGTAATCATAGTGATATTTGCAATGGTCAACATTAACAGTAAAATGAGAGGGGGACCATAAAGAAAGAAAGCTATTCCACTCTTGCCCATTTGCTTCCTCTCCTTCCCAAAATCTCCAGATGCTGGATGATAACATTTGGGAGTCAGGGAACCATGGTCATTACCTGTCAGGGATGATTTTTCTGCAAAGCATAATCCCCTCTGTTGAGAACAGATGTGAACACTTGCCAAAAAAAGGTCTGGTATTCACCAGTCTGTCTAGTTCCACACATCTGATGGGGGTTGCTATGAGAGCAGCTTGACACTGGTACAAACCCCATGCATTCTGCACATCCATTCTCCAAGTTTTCATATTACAGGCAGGCAGACAGACCATCTACTTTTCCCCAAGATGGGTGAATTGTCATTAGCTGACACCTCTTTCAGTGTCTGGATCGGTAAATGAGCCAAAGTTTTCTAAGCTGCAGTCAAAACTTTATCTGTGGCATAGATCCTGTAGGAGAAGGAACACTTACAAGAAGGTCTTCTTACTGTTAACTGAAATATAAAATCTTGTGTTTGAGTAAAACTCTTCTTAGAAAACATATCCAAATCCCCAGATAACTATAGAAAACAGTTCAAGGAAATGTGCTGCACCAAGGACCTTTGTTCCCATTTGCTCAAAATATAATAGCCTGTGATTCAGAGTTACACTGATTCAATTATATGAAGACTGTCTCATCAAATCCTATTTATTTAAGACCAACAGACTGTATGGTATGATCCATCAGAAAACTACTTACATAAGAACAAAACCCTGCAAAGCCCCCAGAGCATTTGGACAAAATCAATAGACTCTATGTGTACCCATGAGAAGAATATGTACATAGTACATAACCCTGCAAAGCCCCCTCCCCCTTGGGGGGGCTGCACCAGTGCCTACTACTGCAATTGCCTCTCTGGTCACCGTACTTCAGGGGTTACATTATAATTCTTTCAGCAGACACCCATTCAGTCTGTATGTCTTGATTGAGTGGACCTTAATGAGATAGAGCACCGAAGGATTACTTTTGGAGCTCTCTGAATCACAGTGTCATAGGTTCATAGCTACTTACTAGGCTATGTTTACAGACTGTTTGGTCCATGTGGATCTTTAGAAGCCTAGTCATACAGCCCCATGATTTTTTTAGCCCTTGTAATTTAAGTACAAATAAGCCAGATACAGGTAGAGCATTTACATGTTGCCCTTTCCATGAGTGACAATGGTGATAGACCAGAGATTACTTTATGGTTATCTAGTCATTCATCCACTACTTTTGAAAAGTATAAGAGAAGTACTTTGCTTTATGCAGAAAGGAAGACAATTCCAAAGAAGTGGTATTTTTTGTGATACTAATCTATCCCTCCAGCATGTTCTATTTATGTTGCAAGAGATTTACAGCTCTTGAAAGGGTGTATACTGTCCCACTGAACTTGTGAATGTGCAATAGCTCTGACAGGATAAGGTCTGTTTTGGCTCTGTACACCACCCAGCAGCTTGTATAACACTGAGAATAAGGGCTAGGCTTTGCGCTAGTCTCCAAAGATATTTGAGTTAGGCCAGTCTCCAAAGATATTTGAGTTAGGCCCTTGATTTTCTTTGGAAGAAAGCTCTGTAGGCTTTCAAGTTGTGTCACATGTTTGGACAGGTGCATATGCTGAAAGGGGCAGTATACTATGTGGTCAGCATAATGAGCACAGAATACAGTGAAACAATCACATCCTTGGACACCATACCCATAAATGAAAAAGCACTTTCTTAATATAGTAGATATGTGGTGATCAAAGGACAGTTTCTTGTGTACATATTTTCCCAGGTCCTTAACCACTGTATACATTTTTAGGGGTATTTTGTCAGTGTGACACTTACAAGGGACTTCTTGCTTGCTGAAGAATACTGTTATGTATTTATTGGCATTCAGTGTTATTCCATGGTTTTGACACCATCTATTGGTTTGGGAACCCCCTCTTGGAGGATCTTGGTGTCCTCTGAAGAGTTTGTGATGACACCAAGTTTACAGTCATCTGCAAATTTGGTCATCCATAAACTCTTAACTGTAGCATTGACCACCAGGAAGTAAATGTCAAAGAGGAGTGCCCCAAGAACTAACCCTGGGATGCTCCCTAATGACAGGTCTTTTAGAAGAGATAGAGTTTACGATCCAGTTTGCTATCCAATGAGTTGCATGGGGATTTGCATTTAGCTGGGATAGTTTATTTATGACACCTGAATGTGGGATGGTGTCAAAAGTCTTTGTGAGGTCTAGATATGCACGGCATATGATTTGCCTTCATCCAGTGCACTAGTAACCTTCTCAAAGAAGTCAACCAGGTTAAGCAGGCAGGATCTGCCCTTAACATACCCAGTTTGGCTTGGGTGTAGAGTGTGTAAGTCCTTATTTCTTAATTCCACAATTATCTTTTCCATAGTTTTATAGATGAGGATGGTCAGAATTATCGGTCTATAATTTCCCAGGTCCCACTTTAATGAGAAAGGATGACAGTTGTTGTCCTCCATTCATTCGGCATAAAGCCTGTTTGGAGGCTGATAATAAATAGCCTCTTTAGGGGGTCTGAGAGGTCCTGTTTCAGGCTGGTCAGTATGCAGCAACATATGTTATCTGGCCACATAGAAGTTGTGTTTTTGGTCTGGGTGGTGCCTTTCAGACTTGTTCATGGGAGATTTTGAAGGGTTGGAGTAGGTGCAGGTATGAGATGTGGGAATGTAGGAGGGGAGAGTGGGTAAAACTAGAGCTAGTAGCTTGGCTTTTTCCTCTGGGTCCGAATATGTGATATAATTTGCTAACTAATAGCTCTACACAGTGCTGGTCATTGTTTCTAAGGCTTCTAACATAGTTAATGGAGGATTTCTGGTTGTCCTTTGCCTGGGGACAATATATATACATATATATATATATATATATATATATATATATATATATATATATATATATATATATGTATATAAGGTTGATTTGGTTAGGGTCAGGAATTCTCTGTTAAGTTTAGGAAGAACTTGTTTTGCTTCTTGAGAGTTACATATTTTTTTGTACAATAGTTTTTTTTTTCTTTTATTATAGAGCCTGTTTCTGCAAAAGGGGGTTATTTTGAAATTGATGATGTATTTAGATTGGAAGGGGACAGACACATCTGTGCAGCTATTCACCTGTGCATATAATTTGGCAGTAAAAGATTCAACATAAGCATTATGATCGTTGAGTTTGAAGGGAATGTTGAATTTAGCCAGGTCATCATTCAGTTTCAGCGGATTAGACTTGGCATAATCTCTGAATACTGAGGTTTTGGAGTATGCCCCTGGTTGAGGCAGACTAACTGATCCAGAGAGTTTGTATTGATGAAGTCCAGAAATCTCTAGGTACATATGTTACAAGATGTATGCAGCTCCCATTTAATGGAAGGGTAGTTGAACTTTCCTAGTAAAGTTGGGTTTGGCTTAATGCATAGGGACTCCATACTATTTAGAGTTGTGGGCTGAAGGGGACATAGAAGGTATTCCTATTGTTAGCCATGATGTGATTAAAGGTCTTGTTAATTGTATGTTGAACACAGAGGAGTTCCAGATTGTTACCTTGTCTAACTAGTCTGGAGACAAAGTGATTTATTTTACAAATGTGGAGAAACCATTATCTTTACTGCCTTCATTTAGTGTGGTGGGCCTCAACCTGTGATAGACATTGAAACCTTGCGTTGATGGGGTGCTCTCAATGATCTTGTACCAGTTCTCTGTAAAAATGCATGTATTAGTGTTATTCAAGGTGAGGAGTACTTGTAAGGAGGGGAGTTGATTGTTAAGGTTCCCAGTGATCAGCAGCAGTACCTTTATGTTACCAGGATTCTGTTTTGTTTTGTTCCGTTGGAAGCTTTTGAGGATTGACATTATCTAAAAAGGTGCAATGAGGCTGGACAAAGTTTTAGCCAATGTACAAAAGCTCTGGGGGGATAGGTGCAGGACATCCCTGGCAAAGTAGTTAGGAGTGTCTACAGTCTCCTCCAAGGCTGATATAAATTGGACCCCCTTTGAATGATACCAGAAGTAAAACTAATTGTTGAAGTCAATATAACCTTTTGAACCGATGATGTCTTTTCCATCCATTCTGAAGATGTGGGTTATCAGACCTAACTCATATCTAATGCCAGCCCTTTCAGAATCTTCATTTCATGATCTCTGCCTTTTCTATCCATAATACCTCACTCAAACAACCTCCCCTCAGATCTCATTTGCTGCCATCATGTTCACATTGTAGTTGAGAGATTTTCCAGTTTGTATCCTGTTTTGGATAGTTTAACCAAGTAAGTTTGCTACTTTTCTCTACCCTTTAGCATTACTGTTGATATCTTTAGTGATAGTTATAGTATGGTGTAGTTATTTGCTGTCACTAGTGTGTAGTTTTTTGTCATTTTCTGCCTTTTCCTTCTTCTTGTGTTTTAATAGTTATTACATTGTTAACTGTGGTTAATTGTTGTTAGGAGTTATTAGTAGGTGTTACTTATAGAGCTAAAGTAGTTTCTTAGGTATTTTTCATGTGTATGTGTGTGTGTGTTTTCCCAGGTAGCTAGGTAGGTAGGTAGGTATTTCTATCCTACTGTGAAATGTTTGTGTTGCAGATTTTGACTGCCCTGAACATGGAAAACGTTTTACGGCTTACAAATGTGTTTCCTGTGGCATAAACTGCCACCACACAGTGCCCCCAACAAATGTTTATTGGTTGGGCACTGCCCACTTAGACACGGATTGCCAAACCTGAGACACTTTTGGTGCTCAAGCCCTCATTGGAAGACAAGCAAAACTTGTTGTCAAGGGTCTACTTCAACTCTCCACTTCCTCCTCTCCATCCTCTCCCAAGAAACAAGAAAAGCAGGAGAAGAATAGGTCAGGGGACAAGGAGTCCAAGTCCCATGGAAAACAGCAGGAAGATTGCAAACACCTTTCCTCATCTACTGAGGGACAGCTGGAGCCCAAGGTGCAACATCCTTTGATGCCTCTTGCTCTGACCCCTTTGGGTCCCATAGATGCCAATTCAGCCCCAGTCTCTGGCTGTTGGTGTTTGAGTCTTCCAAATCCTTTACCCTAAGAATATAGAGTCCATTTTTAGCTAAGGACCCTAAAACTTCTTTGGGCAGATTCCAAGTATCCCTTCTGCCCTATTACTCCAGTGGAGTTTTCCCCAGGACCATCACTCTCTCCTCCTCCTCAGGTCTAATAATCTCCCTTTCAGATCTGAATTTTGGATCCAACAACCACACAGAGATTGCCCAAGTTACCTTCAGTGTGTTCCTCATCTAGGTCAGCCAGTTCAGTTGGGAGCCATAAGCCATAAGATCTGGAGCAAATGATGAGATCCTTTCTTCAGGCCCAGATTTAAATAAGTATTATTCACTCCTCCTCAGCAATGAGTCTTCAGCTCCCAGTGTTGATTTTCCTCCCCAGTTCCCTTGGTTCTGAGGCTGTTGGGTACAGCTGTGCTGCCCTATCCCCTGCTGGTGCCGAGGGCTTGGCCTCTTTAGGCACTAACTACGTCCTTGGCATTCTCAGCACAGTTACTGTCTGAGAAAGGTGCTCTTCTGAGCAGAGCATTCAGGATCAGTGCCGCAGAGTCTGAGTCAACCTTCTGGGTCCCAGAGACAAGCCAGCATCCATGATCTTCATCTGTGAGCTTGATGATGGAGCTGGTTGAGTCAGCACTGGGCACCGGTTGGCCCTCTTGGGTATTCAGATCTGAGGAGAGCTAGGGCTGTCTTCTGGCTTTGTTTTTGGTCTTCAAGGTTAGGAGACCATCTTCTCTCATTTAGACATGGGAGCTTCAGGAGTTACATTGGATCCATCCTAATCCTTCCAAATTTCTGTGCCTGCAGATCCACATCATTTACCTCTAGGACAGCCTATGTCTTTGGGTCTCCAGGTTCCTCTGCTTTCGGGGCCCACAATCTCTTCTCTGTCTCCTCCCACTTCCCCACCTAGGGAGGTGCATGTAAAGAGCATGTATGAGAGGAAACACTTGCATTCCCCCAAGAAATCCCTCATTATGGACAATGATCTCAAATACCACCCGCAATGGCTACTTCTCTGGCAATTTCCTTGAATTGTTGAAAAAGCATGGGAGAAAGACAACTGAAGTCCAGTCCCAAGAGGAGATGGTGTTTTTGGAGTCCTTTGGTATGGGTCCATCCACATACTGGGTGGTTCTTCCAGCCATCCTTATAGACATGACGACTCAGATGGCTTGGAAAGCAGCCAGCATGGTAGACATGATTGGCAGACCATGATGCTTTGCCAGAGATGGTCTTCATCTGTCTCCCCTGGGCTTCAGGCTCTGGCAAAGGCTCTTGCCTCCCCCATAGTGCCTTTTTTAGGCAAAGCCATCAACACAAAATTAATAACATGAAAAATTCTTCTAAACAAAATTTAAAAGTCATGCTGTTAAATGTTAGGAGTCTTAGCATGAAACTGTACTCATTGCAAGCATTCCTTGCCCTAGAGGATGCTGACATTTTTGCAGTCACTGAAACCTGGTCCAAAGCTGCAGAGAGCACCCCAGCTTCACCAGGTTACTCATCCTATCATACTTTCAGACCCCAAATGGAGGGCTACAAAGCCAAAGGAGATGAAGTTTCAATATTTATCAAAGACATAAACACCTCCAGTCTGGTCAAATGGTATAATGCACAGGAGACGCTACAAGTGCAGTTAACTGCTGACAAAACACCTATTGAAATCATAGCTAGCTACAGACTTCCAACCATGACTCAGGACACCCAGTCCTCCTATCTGGACTTACTTGAATCCATCAAGATTCAACCCTCTACCCTGATCCTGAGTGACTTTAACTACCCAACCATAGAGTGGAAGACCTATTTTAGTCCAAACATGAATGCCCAGAGATTCCTCAACTTTGTCAATGCCAGTGCATTGGATCAGCTGGTCAACATCCCTATAAGAGGTGAAAATATCCTGGTCCTACCCAACATGAGCAGCCACTGTAGCACACTTACAGTGTCATCCTCCTTGGTAAGATCTGACCATAAAGCGATCACTTTCAAAGTCACCATCTCCCCTGCCCCTTGTCAGGGTCATACAAAAAAACTTTTCAAAAGCTGACTACAATTTCCTGAGACCAGGTATAAGCAGCTTCACAGCCACCATCTATTCAGTTGGAACTAGCACTAATGTCCAAGCCTACACCAAAAAAACTATATGAGCACCTACATAGCTGTATGGACTCAGCCATACCTGACAGGACCAAATCATCTTGCTCAGGGAAGAGTAAACCTGTCTTGTCAACAGCAACAAAAAACAAACTCCATAATAAAAGGAAAATTTGTTGTCCAGGACCAAGAAGGAGCAGGTGCCTTGTTGGAAGCAATCTCTCCTTTGAACAAGCAAATAAGGTCACTGGTGAAATCCTCTAAGGCTAACTTCGAGTCCACATTGGCCACATCCACTAAGGACAATCACAAGGCCTTCTTCACATACATCCGCAATTTCAGAGGTAACACCCAAATCTGCTCTGAACTGGTGCTCAATAACACCATATATACAAACATCATAGATACAGCCAACCTGCTGGCAGACAGGTTCAGAGAACACTTCACCCCCTGTCCCCTCCATCAGTAAAACAGGACATCCCCAGCACCTGTCCCCCTCCCCTCATCACCAGGAAGCAGGTCTTTAATGCCCTTTCAAAGGCAAAAAATACAGTCTCCATGGGACCCAACAACATCCCTGGCTGTATCCTACATGAACTCAGGCATGAGCTCTTAGATCCATTAAGCATCCTATTCAACCAAAGCCTGAGCATCAGCTTCATCCCAGCTGAATGGAGGACAGCCACTGTCATCTCTTTACATAAAGGTGGAGTGACCACTGACCCAGGCAATTATAGGCCCATCAGCCTAACTAGCCTGATCTGCAAGGCCATGGAATGCATTATCATGGACCTTATAAACAAGGACATTGGCAACCTCCAAATGCTTGACCCCACACAGTTTGGTTTTGTCAAAGGGAGATAATGCCTGTTAAACTTGATCGACTTCTTTGAAACAGTCACCAAAGCCATGGATGAGGCAAAGATGGTGCACACCACCTACCTTTACCTAGCCAAAGCCATCGACACTATTCCTGACTTGGGCATAATAGATAAACTCTCCCAGCTAGGCATCAACCCATTTGTTACCAGATGGGTAGCTAACTGGCTTACTGATAGAACCCACTCAGTCAAAATAGGGGAAGCCACCTCTAGTAGTAGGCCCATAATGAGCCGTGTACCCCAAGGATTGGCCTTGGGGCCTCTACTGTTTGGGATATACTTTTCTGAGGTGCAAGCCAAAACCAATGGTCTGTGGCTGATGCAGTTCGCAGATGACTGCAAGCTAGGTGCTGTCTTAAACTCCCCTAGTGATGTGATCATCCTGCAAGAGGGCCTTAATCAAACTAATGACTGGTGCCAGAAGCATAGACTTAAACTGAATGCCTAGAAATGCATCATTATCCCCTTTGGGAAAAATGGCATCTCCACTAATTATCGCATTAATAACACTACTAAGCACGCAATCAATTGTGAGGCATTTGGGCACCCAGGTTGATAGCAACCTTACTTTTGACCACCATGTTGTCTCTATTATATGGAAGGCTTTCTACATGGCCCACCTCATAATTAAGAGTATTTCATCTAGGAACAAGGAGGTCATAACATCCCTGTACTCCTCCCTTATCAGACCCATTATTGAGTACAATTCCCCCTTCAGCATGTACCTTGCCAAGCACATGCAGCAGCTGGAGAGACTACAGAGGCTCTTCACCCGGAAAATCTAGGGTCACAGACACCTATCCTATACATATAGGCTAAAATCCCTGTCCCTCTCCTCAGTCTCTTAGAGACTTCTCAGAGGTGACCTGTGTCTGGCATACAAGGCCATCTCAGACCCAGCCTTGATGGAGTTGCTGCGTATCCGTAAGTCAAACTCCACTCATGCAACCCGCACGCAAGGCCTAAACCTGGTCTGTAACATTAATAGAACTTGTTAGTGGGATAGATTTCTGTCCCAAAGGCTCCCCCATCTGTGGAATAAACTCCCTCTCCATGTCAAGCAGGGTATCTTTCTAGCCCTCTTTAAGAGGAACCTGGATGACTGGATGGGAAACAGAAAATTCACTCCTGTGATCCCACCTGTGAACCTGCTGGACAGGGAAACAGGTGCTGACTTTATGGGAACATGGGTGAAATTCTTGGCTAGGCTTATAAGGGCATCTGGGTCAATAGCCCATTATCATCCTATGAACCTATGATCCCCAGGAAACCAGATACAATTTTGTCTCCTCCTAAGGACAGACCCCACCTGAGCAAGAGTCCAGCTGTGGATGCCATTGTGATTGTGGCTGCCCTCAAAAGGATATCTCTGAAGAAGATTCTTCAATTCATCTGCCTAACACAGAGTTTCAGGCCTTGGATTGCTTGGGAAAGAGCATGTACATTTCAGCCATTTTTTTTGTGTGCACTGAATTACCTTTCCCATTTGGCAAGACTTCAACAGGACCTTATTGCTAAGGTGTCAAAGGTCATGTGATGCCCATCCACTGGCCCAACAATCAAGGAGCCTCAATCCTCACCACTAGCACCAGTGAGGGGCATCCATATAGGGAAAGGATAATAAATGCACACACGGTAAAGTATAATTTCCCTTAAGAGCACACAGAGATCACAGTCAGTCTGGAGCTGGTTTCCTCCTTTCTCTCTGGGTCCCCAGTAAGACTCCTCACTGGCAAAGCTATAGCATCCAGATCTCCACCTAGTGGGCAAGCTAAAACCTCCAGCACCCCCTCTGTCCAATCAATGCTTCGTGTCCTTGCCCAAGTAGTTGACACACACACACACACACACACACACACACACACACACACACACACACACACACACACACACACGCACACTTTGAGATAAGAGTTATATACAACCACACAGACACTCCTGGGGAAGGCTGGAACAGGTTCTCCAGCTGTGCCCCTTTTCTGCCAAGTCTAAAAGGTAGTACTAGCTGCCACCACCCACTTATATCAGCTACTCAAAGGCCCTTCTGAAAGGGTGTCCAATTATTACAGTGCAGTATTATTATCCAAATGGTAAGTGTGACTGAACAGTCAAGGCTTATTAGAGTGACTTGGTACAGTATTACTATATACATGCAATGTACTCTATAGCACAAATTAACTCTACATAAAACAGCCACAGTTGAAAGGTTTAAAAATATTTAATAATAATTAATAAAAACACAAGACAATACTTCTTACTACACAGTGCTAGTCAAGAGTTCAGAGATCACAGAGAAGTACTTAAAATAATACAGTAGAAAAGGTCTGACATCACAAAAACAAACTAGTCTAATCTTACTATTTCCTAGCTATATCTAAGAGAAAACACAGTTCTAAATAACTTACATATAGAGCAAAGTGGTGCTGGTGATGTTGAATGTTCTCAAGAAAAATGCTCTAATGCTCTAATTCTTTCTGTCCTTAAACTGATAACACAGAGCTGCTTCACCTGACATCATTCTTCACACGTCTCTGGTGTTCCCCGGCTAACAGAAACTACATTTACATTCTTTACACCTGGTCAGAAACCAGAGCAATAAAGGGCATTTATACATGCAAATTTTAGCCATTAACTCTGATCTTAAAACAATAGGCAGGATGCCTCCTTCTAGACATATCGGTTCCAAATTTTGACATCAAAGGCAGTCTTAAAATGCTTGACTTAGCTTTCTTACAGTAGAGTGCACTGTTGTTACATTTTTGCAGTTTAATATTCAATGCAGTCTTTTTGCATTTAAGAGAACAAGCCTGTGGCTTACATTAATATTTACAAATGACAGAATTATCTACAAAATTCTATCTGGCTAGGCTGGCAGCCTTCACCTATCTTCACAGGTCATTAAGACCCAGCAGCCTCTTGAGGCTCAGTTGTCTAAGTCTGCTACAAAGCATTCTTTTTTAATGCTTCTTTTGATGGTTCTTTCTTCTTTGGCCCAAAAGTAAAAGCGATGCTGATTAGAACTGAGCAGGGTGGAAATATACTATCTGCCATTAGAGTTCTCTACTCTACCCCTCAAATGTCCTTCCCTAGGAACCAGAAGTATAAAGTGCAGCAACCTTTCCAGGTCACTCCTAGTGAGAATTCCTCTCACAGCAGGGGAGGCAACTGTAATAGACAATGCCCACAGGGCGGGGGGGGGGGTCCACAGAACCAGGGCTTCTATGTGGCTTTTTTAGGCAGGGCCTTCCAGCACCACTAAAGAGTTGCTTGACTGCTGCACTTTGAAGGCAGTTGGGGATTGTGTGGCCCTCCACCCAAAACCTTGAGAGGCAATCACATCAGAGGGCATGAGTGTAGAGAGTCATGTCCAGAGGGTATACAGTTCCCTTTTTGTTCATTCCCAGACTCCCAAAAATCCTTTCCAGACATGCCACCTCCCAGAGAAGGGATGCAGCAGTGGAAATTCAAAAACTGCTTGTCAACAGAGTCATCTAAGAGGTCTCACCAGACTGGGGTCTATTTAAGATTCTTTTTAGCATCAAAGAAAAACAAAGATCTCAGACCCATTCTGGACCTCAACAAGTTAAACAAATTTGTCAAACAAACCAAATTCTGGATGATCACTGTGCAGTTGTACCTCTTCTGTGGAAGGATGACTGAATATTCTTTGTGGATCTCAAGGATGCCTACCATCACATAAAGTTAGCTAAGCATTCAAGGAGGTTTCTGTGCTTTTGGCTGGGAGCCAGTCATTTCCAGTTTCGGGTGCTACCTTTTGGTCTGCCCACAAATCTCCCATTGTTCATCAAATGCATGGCAGTAGTGGTAGTTTGGCTCAGGCTACAAAATTTTCATGTCTTCCCCTACCTGGATTATTGGCTCCCAACTGCTTCCATGAAGGCATCCCTAATCGAGGCCAAATATTTCTTGCTCCAGCGGTTTCTGTCCTTAGGCATAATGGTAAAGTATGAGGAGTCCAGTTTGTTTATAACATTTTATAATTCTGGGAGCTTTTATGGGGCAAACCCAATCTGAGGAGAAGTTGTTAGAGTGAGGTATTATGAGTAGGGGAGGCAGACCAATTGGACTAAAGATTCTGAAAGAGTCAGTGTTGGATCCGAATTGGATCCAGTAACTCACACGATGAGATGAACTGAAGAAGACAACATGGATCTATTGTTATGGAAAGTACATAACTTTCATTTCATATTGCAGCGCCATTCTTGGTGATGGTAAAATCTGGTCAAGGCTAGTTTCATACTTGCCTTGGGCACATAGTCCAAGCACTTCATTGTGTTTCTCCTCATATAGTCAAGGGAGGTGCATTTATTCACATCCATTAGTACCATACTTATGGTGCAAGCACGTGCATGCATGATGTGGAGGACCCTAGCACCTGACCATGACCCTGTCCATGAACAGCCTGGTGAGTGGTGCATCAGTATGTCTCACAATGGAATTAATTATGACTAGGATTTGGATAGTGTAGAGGTTTGCCTTATGGGCTTTTGAATTGAGACTCTGTGACTCTTTCATGCATGTGTCAAGTGGGGTGCCTGTGTTGTCTGTTTCTAAGGTTGCTGAGAGTATCTTTGTTTCTTCATTTACATTTAAAAGGCCTTTGTGGGTTAGGTAGGTTACTTTTCAGAACCTCAACATATGTATGCCTATGTGTTTAATCTGATCTGTGTGTGATAGGTTTAATGTGGTGTTGTGTGGTACTATAAACCTACTTGTTATTTGTAGCATCTTCATGTAAGAATTTTGCCTCCGATAATAAATAATACCTACATCTCTCATACACTGTGTCAGTTTGTTTAAGAAGTAGGTGGTTGTCAGTAAACATGAGACAATTGCTGCACTGTCTCAGGATGCTCATTCAACCAAGGTGGCTACAGAGATGGTTGGAAAGTGCAAGCCAGTGGTTCCAGGTGCTTACTAATGTGGGCTGAAGGAAGAGTAATGCCTGTGAGGTTTGCAGTTGACTACTGGAGGCATCATCTGTGTGGTAATAGGGTTCCCAGCTGCATGGAGGTAGGCTTCTTAGCTCCTTCTCTTACCAGAAGACAGGAGGGGAAAGTCCCAAACACACTGCTTAATCAATGCCCCCTCTGCTCCTTCTCTCACCTGGAGCAAAGAAGTAACGTAAATCCCAAACTGGCTCCTAAGAAACAATTGTCAGGCTTTGCAATGATTGGCAATCTCTAGGAATTAATGCCCCTCTGCTCCTTCTCTCACCAAGAGCAAAACAGAAGCACTATTCCCAAGATGTTTCCTGAGAAGCAGTTCTAGGCTCTCCCGTGACTGGTAATCCAGATCCAGATGTTACAGATTTTAAAGGTGTGATAGAAGAAAGGATTAATAATCTGAAAATTGCAGTGTGCACTAACCTGAGTGGGACGGAATGAAATAACAGCCATGTCAAGATTTGAGGGTGTGAGGGGAGGGTATTTCCAATTAGATCTTTCAGTGCCCAGTAGATTGAGCAAATGAGATGAGACTGGGAGGAGCTTCCAAGGTCAAATTTATAGTAAGGCCAGGCAGGTCAAAAGCCACCAATTTTAAAAGAAAATAAAAACTTGGCGGGTGGAGAAAATCCAGTGAAGTCACACAGCAGTAGTCTTAAAGCATTTGCAGCTAAATAAGCAGTCCTGATTCTCAGCTCCTCCCATTAATTGGCTAGAATTATTCAATCAGTGAATGAAAAGAACAGTTTTCCTAACTGGCTCTAGCCAAGAAAACTTCAAGAAAAGAAACTTTACGGTAAAATAAATTTTAAAATAAAGCAAGCTGTTATAAAAGCAAAAAAAAAAATGGACAGAGGTAGTCAGTAAATAAACCTGTATGTAAATCAAATTTGTGGGTCACATTTGAGTTACACAGCTAGGCTTAAAAGAATCCTAGTGGTCATTAGACTTACCCTTTATGACAGTGTTTGATATGAGGCGTATGTCACCTATATGGCATGTGAACATGATTTCTTTACCAGAATGAAGTATACTATCTTTTTACATTTAATACGAGACCATTATTGCATACACCTATGAACCTTAAACAGAGAAATTTAATCCAAAATCCAATGCAGTCACGCATCAGCAGTAGTCTCACAGCACTTCAGCTAAATAGGAATGCAGGTAAATAAGAAATCCTGTTTCTCAGCTCCTCCCACTAATTAGTTAGAGTTAATTCCTTTTCAGTCAGTGAGAAGTCATTCTTGCAGCTGCTAACTGTACTGAATAGACAGCACATTAACAGAGAGACAGAAACATCACCTGTTTACTGTCCCGTCAAGTCTCTGGATTAGTCACCTATGTCATGTACAGCCAACAGTGAAACCTGGAGTACACTTTTGTGTCTATCCCCTATAACCTTCAAAAGCACATAAGAGAGTGGGGGTTACCTAGCAAGAACATGACAGAGGCTGAAACCACCAGTAACTGTAATCTGATAGAAATGTGGCATAACAGCTAGCATCGTCATATTCTGTACACTGTGTTAAACAAGCAGTTGCTTCTCAAATAGTAACACCTTACAGAAATAATATAATGACTTACAAATGCATTTCTTTTCATGTATCATTCTTTATATATCTAGGGATTTCACTACGGGGGCGGGGGGGCGGGATGGTAGTATTCTTACAAGAATGAATGCAATCAAGCATGACAACATCAGGAAAAGGGTTCTATTAACTGTACTGCTACTGGAAGATAACATGATATGACGGGGAAGGAGGGGATTAAATATATTTTATTTACATCACTTCCTGAGTCATAGCATGGGGAGAGAGATGGAGAGGTTCTACATTTTGATGGAGGGATTCTACATGTTTGAGTACATTGCAACATGAGGTTATGCAGTGCTACATATTCTTATTGCTAACAACAGCCTGGATGAAAACATTCTTAAGTGGGTCCTCTACATAAATAAAGCATGATCAAATAATGACAATGCAGGGGGAGGTCCTATCTGTGAGCAAAGCAGAACTTTGAAATCGCAGTAATCGAAATTCTCCTTCCTGATGTTATCATGCTCTGACTGCATTCATTCTTCTAAGTGCACCAGGGATGCATAGGTAGGCACTAGGCTATTGGCCCTATGGTCTATATAAGCCTAGCCAAAAAGGTACCCTGGCTTTCGCCACCCAAGATAATTATTTTCCTGTGCCCCTGTCGAGCAGGGCCACAGAGGTGATCCCCGGGGTGAATTTTCTATTTCCCATCCAATCATCAAGATTTTTCTTGAGTGCTAATGAGGAGCTTTGCTTGATATTGATAGGTAGTTTGTTCCAGAGTATGGGAAGTTTCTGGGACAGGAATTTATCCCTCCAGCATGTTCTGTTTATTGAAGTGACAAGGTTTAGGTCCCTAGAGCATGTAGCTCAGAAGGAGTGGGATTTCTTTAAGTGGAGCATGTCCAAAAACTCTGGATTTGACATAGCTTTGTATGTTAGGCAGAGATCGCCTCTGAGTAGGCGATATGCAATGGAGTAAAGCTGGAGTTTTTTGAGACGGTCTGCATAGGGCATCTGTTTGAGGCCAGTAATCCTTTTGTGAGGTATTTCCACGGCCTTTCCAGTTGTAGATGTCTTGTGAGGTACATACCAAAAGGGACGCTGTACTCTATAATGGGTCTAATGAGTGATGAGTAGAGAGGAATAATGACCTCTTTTTTTTCCTGGATGAGAAACCTTTTGTGATGGTGTGCCACGTAGAAGGATTTCCTGACTACTGTGGCAATGTGATTATCAAAGGAGAGACTACTGTCCACCTGTGTCCCAAGGTCTCTTATCACACTTTCTGTGTTAAGTAGACTACCACCTATGTGGTAGCTCATGGGTACAGAGTTTTTACCAAAGGGGATGACAATGCACTTTTTGGCATTGAGCTTGAGGCCATGGCTTTAACACCAGGCATCTGTCTCTGTGAGGCCCTTTTGTGGGATGTCCACATCGTTAGGAGTTTCAATTATGGCTCCCAGTTTGCAGTCATCTGCAAACTTCATTAGCCAAAGACCTTCTGTGTTAACCTGTACTTCAAAAAAGTAGATACCAAACAGGAGAGGACCCAGTACAGAACCATGTGGTACTCCACTTGTCACTGGTCTGAAGTTGGATTTTAGAGTCTGCTACTTTCACAGTGTGGGTTCTGTCAGTGAGCAAGTTGGCAACCCATCTTGTGACATAGGGATTTATACCTAGTTTAGTGAGTTTATCTATAATTCAGAGTGGGGGATGGTGTCAAAAGCCTTGGCAAGATCTAGATAGGCTGCATGAACCACCTTACCCTCGTCTACGGCTTTGGTGACTGCTTCAAAAAAGTCTATCAGGTTTAGGAGACATGATCTGCCTTTTACAAACCCAAACTGGGTGTGGTCCAGAGTTTGGAGATTACCAATGTCTTTGTGTATAAGATCCATGATGATACGTTCCATGGTCTTGCAGACCAGGCTCGTTAGGCTAATGGGGTGATAGTTCCTGGGGTCCGTGGTGGCTCCCCCTTTGTGGAGTGGGATAACCGTCTCTGTGCACCATTCAGTGGGCACAAAGCCTGAGGTTAGACTATGATTGAACATGGAGCTTAGGTGGTGTGCCAGTTCATTCTGCAGTTCGTGTAGAACGCAGCCTGGGATGTTGACAGCTCCCATGGATGCTGTGTTCTTGGCTTTGGAGAGTGTGATTTTTACCTGTGCAGCTGTGATTACAGGAACTTTGCATTCTTCTGGTATAGACATGGGCCCTTTAGGGGGTGAGAGTGGGGTAAAGTTAGCACTGAACCTATCTGCCAGGATGTTGGCAATATCAGTTGGTTCTGTATATTTATTGCCATTGCGCTGCAACTCAGAGCAGATCTGAGTGTTGCCATTGAGATTCTTGACATAGGTATAGAATGCTTTGTGGTTGCCTTTAGAATCAGTGGAGATTTTGTTTTCGTAACTACCTCCGGAGGATTTTATGAGGGATCTCAGATTCTTGCTGAGGCTGTCCAGGGAGTTCCTCCAATCATGGGATTTTACTCTTTTTTGCAACAGTTTCTTTCTTCTGTTGTAGAATTTGTTTATGGCAGGGGCCCACCAGATTGGCTTCCTTTTTTTGGAGGATAGTATCTTGGTTCTGTTAGGGATAGCACGATCCGTGCACTCGTGTAAGTGCTTATAAAGTGCATTTGTGTAGGATTCAGCAGTCGTACCTCTATTATCCATCTGCATGGTTATCGTGAGGTGTGCCACTTCTGTCTTAAGAAGTGTGAAGTTGGCTTTGGAGAAATTTTTTACAGTGGTTTCCCCCAATGGAGGTGGGGGCAGGATGTGGATGTCTAGGGTGATTAGCTTGTGGTCGGATCTGACCAATGACGAATTGACCTCTGGTGTGGAACACCGGTCGCCCATGTTGGTAATGACCAGGTCTAGGATATTACTGACCCTGGTGGGGGTGTGGATAATTTGATCCAAGGCATTGGAATTTATGAATTCCAGAAACCGATGAGCAAAATAGTTGGTACATGAGTTGTTTTCCCAGTTAATGGTGGGGTAGTTGAAATTGCCCATTATTAGGGTGTTGTGTTGTACCCTAATATTTTCCAGTGTATCAAGAAATGAGGAGTGGGAATCTTGGGGCATGGTGGGGGATCTGTAGCAAGTTACAATTTGGATTGCGGTCTTGCCCACAGTTAGTTGCACTTGGATAATCTCGGATGCATTATGCTGAGCAACTAGCCTGGAGGTGTGGATATCCTTAATGAGTATGGACATGCCTCTGCTTTAGTGTTTCGGTCCAGGTTAGGTGACCATCTTCCTATCTCCCCACTCTTGCAGTCAAATCTTATTTTAAACACATTTGAGGAATTTCAGTGGTATGGGGAGGTTGCTGGGCAGGAGATAGTGTTCTGCATTTGTCTGTATGACAAGTCTTAAGCAGTGTAGTTCTTCACTACATCAACAGGGCAAAACGTTACTTTATTCACAGGCTACTAAACAATCTTTTCTTTAGAGGATCCAGTCTACACAGCTTCTGCATGCAGGCAGAAACACAAAAACATTAATTCTGAGGGCAGATGAGAACTGGTTGCCCACATAGTCTGCTCTTCTTCCTGTTTTGAAGATATGCTGCAGATCTTGTTTAAGAAACAATTTCTTCTATCCAACTTTGTAATTGACAGATGCCCCATCCCTATATGAATTATGTCATTTTCATGAAAAACAAAAAGTGAACCCAAACTGCATAATCTATGTAGAAAGTAAGATATCATAGATGAAACAAAAAGTAATACTATACCAGCTGTTATTCATTTGGATTTCTAGAAATGTCTTGCTTAGACATATTCGCAAAATCTAAAAAGTGATTTCCCTTTTTTTGGTGCAGCAACTCAACGTTTGTTAAATAAAGTTAGGGATCTGGGGGTTGTGTTAGGATGGTGAAACATCTATTTTTTTCTTCTTTTTAAAGAAATACCTCACAAAGAGGATTACCAGCCTCAAACAGATGCCCTACACAGGCCGTCTCAAAAAACTCCAGCTTTACTCTGTCGCATATCGCCTACTCAGAGGTGATCTCTGCCTAACATACAAAGTGATGTCAAACCCAGAGCTGTTGGACATGCTCCACTTAAAGAAATCCCAATCCCTCCGAGCTACACGCTCTAGGGTCCTAAACCTTGTCACCACAATAAACAGAACATGCTGGAGGGATAGATTCCTGTCTCAGATACTTCCCATCCTCTAGAACAAACTACCTATCTATATCAAACAAAGCTCCTCATTAGCACTCTTCAAGAAAAATCTTGATGATTGGATGGGAGATAGGAAATTTACCCTGGGGATCACTTATGTGGCTCTGCTCGACAGGGGCACAGGAAAATAATTTTCTTGGGTGGCAAAAGCCAGGGTACTGTTTGGCTAGGCTTATATAGGCCCTAGGGCCAATAGCTTAGTATCTACCTATGAACCTAGGAACCTATAACCATATGTCCATCTGTCCTCCTACTATCTTTCTGAAGGTCTTTGAAGTTCTGATCCTCAAATTTCAATACCAGTCCATGCCTGTCAAGCTGAATGCGCCACAGTTTGAAATATTTGATTTGTTGATGATAGCCCTGATAGATGAAAACTTATTTAGATTTTTCAATACTCAGTCTCCATTAATCCCTAGGATATATGGTTTATCTAAGATTCACAAAGATGATAAGTTACCACCAATGAGACCTATAGTTTCTGGTGCAGGCTGGTGCACTGAACCACTATCTATATTTGTTGAAGGTGAATTGCACAACTTGCTTGAAGATTGCCATACAATTCTTAAGGACACTAAAACTTTTCTTGAAAGACTATACAATAGTATGAATATATGTTAATATATGTTTGTAACTATGGATATTAAATCTCTATTTACATCTATTCTGAATACGTGGGGCATAGAGCAAGTGAGAGATTTCCTAACCCTAAATAGATGTTTTGACAATAATAAGATTCTACTTATTTGTACTCTATTAGAGATCATATTGAAGAATAATGTCTTTGTTTTTGAAAATGAGTTTTACCTTCAAAAGAATGGCATAGCTATGGGCACGGCTTGTGCCAGTAGCTATGCCAATCTGGCATTAGTTTATTGGGAACAGCATTGTCTTCTATCTGAAAGGAATGCGTTCTTTGATAAGATACTGTGGTACGTCCGTTTTGTGGACGACATCTTTTTGCTTTGGAAAGGAGACAGCCATGAATTAGAAAGGCTTGTTAGCTATATGCATACTATGACCAGTTTCTTAAAATTTACCTATCAGCACTACACTACTGAATTGAACTTTTTAGATGTGTTAGTTAAGAAATCTACTTTGCATCAGCTGCAGAGCAGCATTTTCAGGAAACCCACTAGAAAGAATGCTTTACTACACAAGAATAGCATGTACCCCAGACATATACCCAAAAATGTTTTGAAGAGACAAGTCTATAGGGTGCTTAGGTTGCATAACAATGATACAGAAGCACATAAGGCCCTTGATGTCCACCAAGAGTTTTTAGCCAGGGGCTATTCTAGGAAAGAAATTATTGCTACTGTTGATAAAGCATGGTCACAGAGAGGTGATAGATGCAAATCCTATTTCAGCAATAGAGCACATATACCTGAGTCTACCTCTGATATTAATGATTTTAGAGTTGTCTTTCAGTACTCCAGTGACATTGAGTATGTTCCTGTCATTAAAAAACACTGGAATATTTTACAGGTAGTACCAGGACTATTCGATAAGATTGGAGATGTACCTTCCTTTTCTTTTAGAAACAAGTATTTGAAACAACATCTATGCAACAGAATGATTATTAATAGACCATTTCATTCTTCACGCATTGGCACGTTTCCCTGCAGACGTTGCTCTGCATGCTCATATATTTATACTGGCACGACATATACACATCCTACATGACACTACCATCAGTGGTACCTGTTATGCTGCCTGCCACACCACCAATGTGGTCTATTTTTCCTTTTGTCAGATCTGTCATGCATATTATGTGGGCAAAACTAGTAGAATGCTGAAGGACAGGATCCTTGAGCATAGAAGGGATATTATTAACTAGAAAGACAGTAGTGCCCTTGCTCAACATGTGAGACAGACTGACCATACACACACATTTAAATTTTTGGTTATCAAAGTCACACGCGCAGTATACGGGGAGGTGACATTGAAAACCATACTGAAAATGTAGAGCAGAGATGGAGTCTCGTATTGAATGCTGAGAAACCTACAGGTTTAAATGGGACGACGTCTTTGAAACCTTTTTTTGAAGTCACGTCGCCTCAAGCATTAAGATTGGGTTAATGTATATATTTTTTGAAATGTCATTCTTTGGTAGTTATCTTTTAGTAATGTGTGTTGATTTTTTTCATTTTTTTATTTAATATGTTTTTCATAAAGTTTTAGTGCAAGGTTTTTTTGTCCTAATTTATAGTTTTAGTGGTTTAGTACTATTTATGCATATGTATCTTTAAATGCTCAATTGATGCTTATTGTTTCCATCAGCTGTCTTGTTATTTAAATCAAAATGTAGTTGCATCTAGTGTCTGATGAAGCGATATGGACTATCGTGAAAGCGCTTATGTTTTTTAGCTTTTATTTAATAAACGCTGTTGGTTTGTGTAAGTTTGGCTGCAGTTATTGTTTTTTGATATATAATTTTTTTTCTGCACCTCACTGCACCCTAAGCCGTTTTTTGTTTATTTCTGTTTCTTTTTTACCCGGTGAAAGGGACATGCCAACAACTTTTTATGGATTCATTTATCCAACAAAATTTGCCACAAGGCAACAATGAACGCTTTTACGTATCCTTAATGTGCAAGAGAATCCACTTTTGGAACTACATTTTGTGAGTGGTGTTAATAATGAATATACTGATAGCAATCAATTACCAGAGTTCTTGAAACATTATCGTGAACTTGAGAACAAGCTTTACAAGTATAAGAGACTGCAATGGCAGCATCTTTACTTGCAAGCCTCTCTCCAACATAACGTAATTCCACGGGGTTTGAGAGTCTTGAACATGCCTAGTTATGGGGAGGCATACCCAGACCTACTTAAAAGATGGCAAGAATTAAATTTGCAGTTTAGCTTTCAATATATACAACTGCTTGTGGATTACTTTATGCCCATGGAACATGATCTGAGAGATTACATCATTGCATTGGAGCAGAACATTTCCACCACTTTTTCCATTGATGTCACTAATTATAGAATGGATCGACTACAAGAGAATATAACCTCTTATGATAATAGGCTAATGAATACTAAGTTGAAAAAATTGCAGAGAGACAAGAAAGATTTTGAGAATAACCATGTATTCTCGTGGCCTAGCGAACGTATGAGATCTATGACTAATGGGGGTGTTGGCTGAACTATAGATCAATCGGATGCCAATCCAAATATTTCAAATGTTACGCTGATGTCAGCACAACAGGAAGCAGCAACCACGCGTACTAAGCAAGCTGAGGCGAATTCAGCTGAACGTTTAGAGCAAGCCTCTACCAGCAATAGTTCTTTAACTATTGTAAGTGATTCTAGTTCCAGCGATAGGAGTGTTATATCCAAGGATCAACAACCAGCGAACGCTACTGTTGACAACGATGGTGCTTTTTTAGTAAACAACAGCCAAACAGCTACAAGCCTTACACTGAAGCATCCATTTCCTATCAAGACTTGTTCCAGAAGCCTGTCCAGATCAGGGAAAGTTCAGAGACACTGGAGCGTAGAACGGAACCTCCAACACAACAAACGGAGAAGATTCTAGACTCAGGTTTGGTATTTAATATTTCTTTGATTACACTTACAAAAGAATAGACTAAACTTTCGAATAAAGGTCTTTCCTTCATTCCTGCTAGAAAGGCAGATTGTGCTGACATGCTTAGAGACCTGAGATTATTAGGAAGAAATTTATCTTTGAAAGACATATTTTCTAATACTGATGCCTATAATGATGCTGCAGTCCAGTATAAAAGACCCAGTATTTTTACACCCAATATGCATCCTGCTATTCAGATATTTGTGAACATATGTAAAACTGAGTTTAGACAGCTGTTTATGTAAGGAACTAAATCCAGATTTCATAATATGTCCCATGATGAAGCTAGAGCTTTGAATTAATTAAAATCTATGTGTTCTGTGGAAATTAAACAAGCAGACAAGGGAGGGGGCATTGTTTTACTAGACAGAGATTTCTATCTGAGACAGATGTATGTGTTGTTGCAGGATTCTAAGACGTACCAGCGTGTCTCTAAAACTGTTGTTAGTGGGATTATTGAAAGTGTCCTTTCAAATATTTGATTTGTTGATGACCGCCCTGATAGATGAAAACTTATTTAGATTTTTCGATAGTGAGTCTCCATTAATCCCTAGGATGTATGGTTTACCTAAGATTCACAAAGATGGTAAGTTACCACCAATGAGACCTATAGTTTCTGGTGCAGGCTGGTGCACTGAACCACTATCTATATTTGTTGAAGGTGAATTGCACAAATTGCTTGAAGATTGCCATACAATTCTTAAGGACACTAAAACTTTTCTTGAAAGACTATACAATAGAATGATAACTGTTGGTTGTGAATGTGTTTATAACTATGGATATTGAATCTCTATTTACATCTATTCTGAATATGTGGGGCATAGAGCAAGTGAGAGATTTCCTAACCTTAAATAGATGTTTTGACAATAACAAGATTCTACTTATTTGCACTCTATTAGAGATCATATTGGAGAATAATGTCTTTGTTTTTGAAAATGAGTTTTACCTTCACATGACTGGCATAGCTATGGCAATGGCTTGTGCCAATAGCTATGCCAATCTGGCATTAGTGTCCTGGGAACAGCATTGTCTTCTATCTGAAAGGAATGCGTTCTTTGATAAGATACTGTGGTACATCCGTTTTGTGGACAACATCTTTTTGCTTTGGAAAGGAGACAGCCATGAATTAGAAAGACTTGTTAGCTATATGCATACTATGACCAGTTTCATAAAATTTACCTATCAGCACTACACTACTGAATTGAACTTTTTAGATGTGTTAGTTAAGAAATCTACTTCGCATCAGCTGCAGAGCAGCATTTTCAGGAAACCCACTAGAAAGAATGCTTTACTACACTAGAATAGCATGCACCCCAGACATATACCCAAAAATGTTTTGAAGGGACAAGTCTATAGGGTATATATAAGAAAAAAGGTTGAGACCCTTAGTATCTGAAACAAGTTCTATTCTTAAGGATACTTATGATCTGTTAGACAGCTTTGATGAATACCCTATGGGTTTGGATAGAGTTCAGTTGTTTGTGACCTTGGATGTGAAAAACCTTTTTACCTCAATACCGAATGACTTTGGTCTGGAAGCATTGAGGGATATTATTCATACGAGCAAGAAGTTTAGCAATAATGATGAGATCTTGCTATGCGCCATTATGGAACTGGTTTTGACGCATAATGTTTTCAAGTTTAGAGACCAGCTCTATTTACAGCAATGGGGGGTTGCCATGGGCACCCCTGTGCTAACATCGCACGCGAATCTGGTCATGCTCCATTGGGAGCGTACCTTCTTGTTTAATAATGATTGGTTTAAGAAGGTCAGTCTATACAAAAGGTTCGTGGATGATATACTGATGTTTTGGCATGGGAGTAATGATGAACTCCTGACCTTTGTGGAATATATGGAATCCACGACAGGATTCCTGAGGTTCACAGTTAATTCATCCACTGATAGGGTTGACTATCTAGACCTTACCATATACAGAGGAATACAGGGGAACTTGGAAACCACTCTGTACAGGAAGGAATGTTGGAGAAATAGCTTGCTACAATATAATAGCTTGCATCCAAGATTTGTGTTCGATAGCATAGTGAAAAGTCAATTTACCAGGGTCAGAAGATTATGTAAGACAGAGTCTGAACTACATAAACAAAGCCAGTTCCTTTTAGAATGTTTTGAAGAGAGGGGTTACGACAAACGTAAGACAGAACTCATTAGAGATTCCGTTTTATTGGGTCAGAGTATGCAACAAAGTAATGCCAGAATATATGATGGTTCGAGAAGAAACAGGAGGAATTTTGATAACACCAAGGTGAGGTTGAACCTTAGATATACTAGTGACATCAAACACATCAGAGATATAATAAGTAAGAACTGGCATATTTTATTGACTGACCAACGTATTATGAAGCTAGTAGGCCCAGTACCCTCCTACACCTATTATAACAGTAAGAACCTGAAGAGATTACTATGTGTAGAACCCAGTCAGACAATTAGACCGAAGACATCCAGGGGAGATGCTCCTGGCACTTTTTCTTGTCAGAAATGTAACATCTGCAAATACATTACATTGGAGCAGATGTTTACACATCCTACTCTGCCCTATAGATTTGAACCACGATTTAAAGCTACATGTGAGGATAGAAATTTGATATATTTGGCTGATTGTGTGATGTGTAGTGCTTTTTACGTGGGGATGACAACGAGATCACTGAAAGAAAGGGTGCAAGAACATGTTAATGACATTTTGAAGAGTGACATAAAGAACGCCCTTGCGAAACATATCACGACAAACAGGGGACACTCTTTCAGATTTAGGGTTCTACAGAAGGTGACACCCAGTAAGAGGGAAGGGGACATATTTAATGACCTGGAACAAGTGGAATTGAGTTGGATTTTTAACTTAAGGCTCAATATGAGCCGGGGTTGAATCAATATGTGAGCATTAGGGCCCCTTTAAAGGCACGTTCACTCAAATAAGTGGTGGTGAAGATACAGTTATTCTTCTGTAAAGCACATCTAGGTACACATTTCTTGTTGTGAAACAGGAGTTTTGGTCTAACTATATGTACATGTACATGTTGGGAGTACATTTTCATATATTCATGAAATATGGTTTATAGTTTTATTAGATTTTTCGGATGAATGCATTTTGTATAGGAGTTAAACATACCATCAGTGGGTTATAACGTATACATACACCTCTAGATCTGTATGTATGGTTATATAGGCTTGCATTTCAGTTGCCCATATCATAGTAACATAATGTATATATAGAAGTTTTGATCCTGATATTATATGTTCTCACATGCATTCATTTACAAGGGAGTGTTATGTGAAGTTTGAGGCCACAGGTGGGATCTTTATATAGGCTTTGATTTAGTCTCACCTTTGAAAAGCTATGAAATCAGAGATGTCAGCTATTTGATGGATGTGCCCACAAAGTTAACTATAATAATCCAACTAAGGGGCTATTGGTTATTACCCCTTTATATAGGTTTTTACCCTTTATATATGTATTTGACTTTGTTTTCAGAGGATGAGGCATACTTAGATATGTACATAGGTTTTAGACAGGCTGATGCATTACAATGTAGAGTTTAGCCATGATTTCATAACTCGGTAATTAGGCTGTATTTGACACCTTTATGCAGATTGTTCTTTATTTATAGGCAATATATATGCCAGAGCCATGTTTTATATAGCGGGTGATGGTTTTCTCCAGCTGGTGGCTGTGGTTACTTTTTATTCACCAGTGTTTTTCGTATGCTGATGGTTGGTGTTGTCGACACATCCAAGTTGATACATCTATGGACCCGTTGTAATGGGTGATCGGAAGATCAGTGTTTACTTTGGTGTTGACGTCTACGTACTTGACAAATTTTGCGACAGAGTTTGGCAGAGACGTTTAGTCTTTATAGATGGAATTAGATTGTTAAATATGTGTCTTTGCTTGGATGGTTGCATACAACGTGCATATGCGTCTGGATGTTTTTTATGGTATCAGGTTGTGAGTATATAACAGCATTTTTCAGCCAGGGTGCCAACGGTTGTGTGAATTTGTGATCCGGAGGCGGAATAGCGCTTAGTTATGGCTGCTTGACATAGATGGCGATTATGGGAAATGATCGAGTATGGTATGTAGATGGCTGTAACTGATGTTAACAGCAAACTTTAGGGCTCTTCAGTATTGTCTGTAGAGTTTTGGATGGAACTCCTAATGTCATGAGTGATAGTTTAGTGTGAACTGAACATGATTTCAGTGATAGGTTTCATATATACACTTAGTGATTTATTATAGAGTGTTAGATCTCTGCTATTGTGGCTATTGGATGTGGATTGGAATTATTCTGAAGGTATTGCTGAGTAAGCCGATGGGAGATTTATGTTTTGCTTGGGTACATGTATCGCTGCTGCCTACATACATTGTGGCTGGTATTGCCATGTGTTTTTCATTCTCCTTTTATTCTCTCTGTTTTGCTCTTTCGCTGGTAAGCACACATAAGTTTATTATGATGCATTGTTTATTATGATGCATTCCGTTTTAACATGATGCATTTCTGACTGCATTTTATGAGATGTCTGTTTTTGCTTATGTACATTTCATGCTTGAGAGAGTTTAATATAATCTCTAATCCCAAGTTGTATTTTAGTTTGATGTTGTTTTTTTATATCTTTATATTTTGATATATGTTTTAGCTAGTTTATACAGTGTTTAAGCTGAGGAACAATGTGTCAGAAGTTTTCAGTACTGCAGAACAGACTAATTAGTTGATTGATTGTTCAATTAACTATTCATTTGTTAATTAGCTGCACACTATATTGGAGAGGTGTGTCTGTTTCAGAAAGTACAAGTACTGCATTTTAGAACTTAGTTTTGTTTAAGGATCTGAAGAAGCGTGTCATTACCAGCAAAGCGTTCCGATTCAAGTTCGATTAAAGACTTGTGTTTTTATCCATTTATTGTGGTGGTCTGTTCCAGTTTGTTTTCAGTACGTTTGGTTTTGGTGTTTGAAGCAGACCTTTGGGCAACAGCGTCTCCTTGTTGATACATACAAGTCTATAGGGTGCTTAGGTTGCATAACAATGATACAGAAGCACATAAGGCCCTTGATGATGTCCAACAAGAATTTTTAGCCAGGGGCTATTCTAAGAAAGAGATTATTGCTACTGTTGATAAAGCACGGTCACAGAGAGGTGATAGATGCAAATCCTATTTCAGCAATAGAGCACATATACCTGAGTCTACCCCTGATACGAATGATTTTAGAGTTGTCTTTCAATACTCCAGTGACATTAGTGAGTATGTTTCTGTCATTACAAAACACTGGAATATTTTGCAGGTAGTACCAGGACTATTCGATAAGATTGGAGATGTACCTTCCTTTTCTTTTAGAAGCAACAATTGTTTGAAACAGCATCTATGCAACAAAATGACTATTAATAGACCATTTCTTTCTTCATGCATTGGCACATTTCTCTGCAGACGTTGCTCTGCATGCTCATATATTTATACTGGCACGACGTATACACATCCTACATGACACTTTACCATCAGTGGTACCTGTTATGCTGATTGCCGCACCACCAATGTGGTCTATTTTTCCTTTTGTCAGATCTGTCATGAATATTATGTAGGCAAAACTAATAGAATGCTGAAGGACAGGATCCTTGAGCATAGAAGGGATATTATTAACCAGAAAGACAGTAGTGCCCTTGCTCAACATGTGAGACAGACTGACCATACACACACATTTAAATTTTTGGTTATCCAAGTCATACACCCAAGTATACGGGGAGGTGACATTGAAAACCATACTGAAAGTGTAGAGCAGAGATGGATTCTCGTATTGAATGCTGAGAAACCTCTGGGTTTAAATGGGACGTCTTTAAAACCTTTTTTGATGTCACGTCGCCTCAAGCATTAAGATTGGGTTAATATATATATTTTTTGAAATGCCATTCTTTAGTAGTTATCTTTTAGTAATATGTGTTTATAGATTTTTTCATTTTTTTATGTAATATGTTTTTCATAAAGTTTTAATGCAAGGTTTTTAGTCCTAATTTATAGTTTTAGTGGTTTAGTACTATTTATGCATATGTATCTTTAAATGCTCGATTGATGCTTATTGTTTCCATCAGCTGACTTGTTATTTAAATCAAAATGTAGTTGCATCTAGTGTCTGATGAAGCGATATGGACTATCGTGAAAGCACTTACGTTTTTTAGCTTTTATTTAATAAACGCTGTTGGTTTGTGTAAATTTGGCTGCAGTTATTGTTTTTTGATATATACAATTTGTTAATAGCCTGATCAGACTGTAACTGTTATTCTGAGCCTCTTCATTTTGATTTAATTATTTGGGTATTATCTTACATAAGGAAGGTTTGTGGTCTGCACTCTTGTAGCAGGAGAGGTAGCTTACACTCTCCTGAGCTGGGAATTTTCTGTTTGAAGGCTTATTGTCTGTTATTCTAAAAGTGTCTTAGTTTTGGCTAGTTATTTTACATTAAGTAGGTTTGGGTTTGTGCTCTACACTCTTGTGGGAGGAAAGGGTGGCCTCTGCTCTTTTGAGCTGGGAATTTCTGGTGAAGGCTCATTGTGCCTGTTATTCTAAGTGTCTTTCTTCTGATTCAAGCACTTGCGCTCCAAACCAGTTCTTTTACATTAGGAAGGATTGTGGTCTACACTGTTGGGGCAGGAGACGATAGCCCACACTCTTCTGAGTTGGGAATTGCTGGTTTAATGCTTATTGTGTCTGTTATTCTAAAAGTAGCTTAGTTCTGGTTTAAGCACTTGGGCTCCAAACCAGTTATTTTACATTAAGAAGGTTTGTGGTCTACACTCTTATAGGAGAAGAGGGTGGCCTCTGCCCTTCTGAGCTGGGAATTGCTGTTGAAGGCTTAATGTGCCTGTTATGCTAAGTGTTTTTGTTGTGGTTTAAGCACCTGGGCTCCAAACCAGTTATTTTATATTAGGAAGATTTGTGCCCTACACTCTTGTGGCATTTCTGTCTAGACAAATTATTATTATTTTTCTAACTACAAGAGCATCTAGTTTGCTCAGAGCTGAGCGCTGCTTATCAAGTTCCTTGTCTTATTGACTTGTTCAATATTTAAATTTTCCTCACTCCTCCCTAGTAGATCAATGGTCATGGATCTGCACTTCCCAACTCTCACTTTGGCCAGTTGGGTTGACATGGATATTCTGAGGCATTGTAGTAATTGCCTCATGTACACTGACAACCCACTTATTCTTAATAAAACAGATACAGTATGCAAGAAGTCTAAATACACTTTAACACTGGAGGCAAAATTATCTCATACAACTAAAGCTAATCCTATAGAGGTTGTCAGTGACACTTTCCCCATGCCTACTGCACAGGGTAAAGACCCTACACATAAAACTACTTATACTGAGGCACTTAGAGGTAACCTTCCTAAAACACTAAGACCTGCACAGCACATTGAAAAAATGGTCCTCCGCCATCAGGCAAAACTCCATTAAAACACCACCCACAGGTACACATAGTAATTCTGTACCGAGTGCCTCTACTGCTAGGCCCTTAAAGCAAACCAGCATACAGCCAAATTTCCTGGTCATTAGTGATTCTATACTGAGGCACACTGATGTCCCCCTCACCAGACTTGATAAGGGTAGAGTCACGGTTAGCTGCCTTTCCAGGGCTAGAATCCATCAAGTCACAAAGGCACTCAGGTGATTGAGCCACAGGTACCAGTATGAATGTCATAGTCCATGTGGGTGTTAATGACCTGAGACATACCTCCCTTGACTATATGAAGTGAGACATGATCAAACTCCCTGGTTATGTGTCTCAGGCAGGTAGGAGCCTAGCACTGAGCAGCATACTACCTTCTCCAAGGATGATGCCACATTACCAACAGAAAATGATGGATTTTAACAATTAGCTTAGCTTCCCCCGGGGGTGGGGGTACAATATTTGAAGGCCTGGTAGGACATGATTGATTGACCACACTGCTTTGCCAGGGATGGTCTGCACTTATCCCCTTTAGGCTTTCAGATATTGGCAAAGACCTTTTCCAACCCATAGTGCCTTTTTTAGGCAATGCCAAACTGCTAAACCTACCAACTTAACTGAACCTATGAAGTTATATCTGGAGGAGGTACTGCTCAGTGCTAGAAGTCTTAACAAGAAACACTTCTTCCTGCAAGCCTTCGTCTTCCTGAAGAGTGTAGACATCTGTGCAGTAATGGTGACGTGGTTTAAAGTCACTGAGAGTACTCCAGCAGTGCAAGGTTAAAATGCCTTTCACACCTTTAGACCAGCTACCACACAGTATGGTACTAAAGTTGGAGGAATCCCAGTCTATATTAAAACCAATCTCACATTCAGACTAGTTAAAGTGTATGCCCCACTGGAACTCATACAGGTGCAACTCACAGTAAACAAGGTGTTGTACCATATTCCTGCAACCTATAGGTTCCCCTCCCATGCATCAAGAAACCCAAACAACCTATCTCACTGTAGTAGAGTCCCTCACTGTTCAACCCAATACGATATTCATGGGGGATTTCAACTATTCTTCTACAGACCAGAAATTCTACATGACTTCTAATGCACAAGGCCAGTGACTCCTAAACTTTATTAATACCAACATCCTGTAAAATAGGGGTTAATGTTACTCACCCAATGTAATATCTTTGCTAGTCAGATCTGGCCATAAGGCAATATTACCTAAAATAAAAATTAAATCCAGGGATCCAGTGAAACCAAAAACCTCCAGGAACTATTCCAAGGCTAACCTCTGTCTGATAAGCAATACCTTGACTAAATTCCAAGCACCCCCACACCCCCAAACCCAGTAAACACCATAGCATGCACTGAGCTATTTACAAAATATCTGTATAGCCATATTGATAGCTGTATAGAGTGAGCTTTGCCCATTCATATTAAGAATAAGATAAACTCAAAAGACAAGCCACTCTGGTGGAATCACAATATCAGTCAGTTATACAACAAGAGAAAATCTTGGTCAAGTGTAAGAAGACGAAAGACATACATACTAAAAGCTCCCTGACCAATCTAAACAGGCAGGCAAGAGAGTTAATTAATACTTCAAAGGCTAAATTTGAAGAAAAAATAGCTTTTTCAGGCAAAGAACAACCACAAAGCTTTCTACAGCTATGTCCATAACCTCAGAGGAAATACACAACAATGTGCAAAACTTATTGTAATTGGCATCACCCACACTGAACCAGAGGCCATTGCTAACTTTTTGGCTGACAGATTCAGCTCAAATTTCTCCCCCCCACTCCCCCGGATAGTCCAAAGGAAATACCACATAACACAATCCCCCCAGCAATTACTAGGGAACAGGTCATCAATGCACTTTCCAAGGCCAAAAACACTGCATCATTGGGCCCCAATAACATCCTGGGATGTTTTATGAAATATGAGGTCGCTGGTCCACTTAAATCACTTTTCATCTATAGCCTTCAGTTAGGTTTTGTGCTCAAGGAATGGAAGATGGCTACAGTAATTTCCTCTGCACACAGGGGGTCCAACCACTGATAAGGCTAACTACAGGCCCATAAGTCTTACCAGCCTCATATGTAAGGCCATGGAAAGAATCATCATGTATATGATAAATGAGGACATAGATAACCTGCAAATATTGGACCCATCACAATCTGGCTTTGTTAAAAGAAGGTCATGTCTGTTAAATTTGGTGGACTGTTTTGAGAAGGTCACCAAAGCACTGGATGAAGGTAAGACTGTGCACACAGCTTACCTCAACCTGGCCGAGGTTTTTGATACAATACCCCATTCAGGCATTATAGACAAGCTCACTAATTTATGTATAAACCCTTTTACCAGCCACTGGATAGCAAACTGTCTCACTGATAAGACCTAGGAGGACAAAATATTTCAGGCCAGTTTCACCAAGAGGCCAGTCACTATCAGAGTTCCCCAGGGTTTGGTACTGGGCCTGCTCCTTTTTTGCATCTATTTCTCTGGAAATGGAAGCAAATGCTGAAGGTTTATAGCTGACTAAGTCTGCAGATGATTGCAAGCTAGGAGTTATCATCGACTCCCATACAAACACTAGCATTCTTCAAGAAGATCTATTTCTGAATAACAAATGGTGCCAAAGCAATGGTCTTAAACTCAATGCTAAGAAATGCATAATTGTCCCAGCTAATCACCATGTTGATAATATGCCTCTAAGAGTCGACCTAGTCATCAGGGATCTGGGTACCCAAGTAGAGAGTAGCCATACTTTTGACCACTACGTGGCCACAGAGGTGAGGAAATACTTTTATGTTGCACAACGTATAAGTAAGGGCATGGCATTTAGGTCCAAAGAGGTCATTATCCCACTGTACTCCGACCTTATCAGACCAATCATAGAGTGTAGTGCTCCCTTTGGTATATGCGAGACTAGGCATATGCAGAAACTTGAGAACCCTTAGAGGTTCCTTTCAAAAAAAAAACACAAGGAGTTATAAGCTTGCATTATGCAGAGTTCCTTAAAGCTCTTTCTCTCTACTCAGTCTCCTATAGATTGCTGAGGAGTGATGTATGCCTGGCTTACAAGGAATCCACAAGCCTCATACTTATGAATCTCCTATATATCCGTAAGTCAAACAGTACCGGAAATACAAGGTCTAGGGACCTAAACAGAACATGCTGGAGATACTGATGTGTGTCCCAGAGACCGCGCCTCCTATGGAACAGGGTTCCCATCCATGAGAAGCTGAGTTTGTCTATTACCCAGTTAAAGTGCAACCTAGACCAGTGGATGGGGAATAGGAAATTTACATTGGGTTTGATACTCATGTCCCTTATGGACAGAGGTAGCTTATAATGCCTGGTCCTCAATGTAATGTTTGGATACAGGACATCATCATTCTTTCAGGGGAAAGTTGGCTAGGCTTAGAACCCCCCCCCCCCTCCCCGGGTCATCAGCCTAGTAGCAGTCTATGAATTTATGAAAGCAACAAGTGTAACAGTAGAAGGCTCAGAAATACTGCATTCCTCAGGGGTTAATGAAATCCATGTCAGAGTTTAGTCAGTATATGCTGACTTTTCTAAGCAATATATTCTCTTTGTAGAAATATGCAATAAATAATTTAAAAATGGGAACGTTAAAGTGACCTAAGCTTGAAAGCTTTGCACCAGTTTTACTTTTAAGGGATTATAGCTGTTTTGATTTAGTATGAAAGCCATGAAGATCAGACATTTCCCAGTTTTTACTTGAAGAGAGGGATTAAGGGAAGCATTGGTGTAGTATTTATGATAAATCATTTTAAAGAACAATTGCAGCTGTAAGGGGTTGATAATAATTGATTCTCTGAACTTAAACTTACCGAATCTTCTCCAGTTAGACCTTCTCAAAAGAACATTAATCACATCCGTATTATAGCAACAAACTGAAATAAAACAATAGACTGCACACTGTCAGTAAGAAAAAAATATGTATTTGTTTATTTGTGTGTAAAAAAAGTTTACTTTTGAATTTTCATTGAGTTCCTGAGTAGCTGAACTCAATGATTTGTACCTGTTGCTGTGGATCTCACCAATTCATAGGTGAGGTATATTTATACATGTATTTATTATGGGTTTACAGGTTCATACGTAAGTACAAGGTAATCAGTCTGAAAACCATTACTAGCCTAAACAAAACTGATATTCAAAAGTTCCCTCTAGCCTCAAGGTGGAAAAAACAACATAGACTGGGGGAAACTTTGAGGCTGCCCATCTAAATTAGTTAGTTTTACTTAGAAGGTGGCAAGTGTGCTACTCTGCTTGACACAGCAGAAATGTATTCCAGAGGTGGAGTATATGTTGGCATATGAATCTATCACACCAGTCTTATTTATTTGTAGATGAAGGTTTGGTTCCTGTAACTGGGATGTTCTGCAAATGAATAGGAAATCAGAGTAGGATCTTTTCTATCTCAAAAGACTAGACACAGGTCTCCAAGGATGAGTCCATAAGAAACTATGCAGAAAGAGAGAGAGAGAGAGACAGACAGTATGATAACTTAAGACCACTGATTATTTTAGTTCTGAATCTCTGATATCTCTCAAGCTGAATACTAAATACATGCCAAAAGATAACATTATGTTCAGTAATCAGTCTGATGAGATGCGAGTAAAGAGGAGTCAAGGCTTCTTTGGGTCAAGTAGAGATGTGTTTGGAAATTAGATGAGCCAGACTGGAGGCTTTAAAACTACTTGCAGAGACATGAAGGTCAAACAGTAAGGAGATATCAACAAAAGTGTCGAGATCAATTATGACAGTGTCTGATCTGAGTAATGGTGTGTAACCACGGTTTCTTTACCAGAAATAAGTATATTACATTTTTTTACATTTAATCTGAAACCATTAATATTGCACCAACTAATAATATGGTCTATGAACCCATGATGAAGCAATTGTGACTCAATGGAAGATCAAACAACAATAACCAATTTACAGTCATCTGAAAACATAGGTAACCATAGGCCAAGAGGTTTGACCTTAAGATCTAAGAAATAGATGCTAAATAGGATCAGGCCCAACACTGAGTCCTGTAGCATACCACTGGTATTTTTTTTCAAGGAATGCTCAGCTGGGAAGCTTCCATTTTCATTGGCATTCCAGTGAGAAAACTCCAGTTCCAGGGTTCAATCCTGACTTCAAGTCACTGCCTCAGTGGAGTTTTGCATGATGCTCTTCATTAGATTACTGTTGCAGCAGCATAAACTACACTGGATCTAACCTGTTAAGGATCAGAAGCTTCAGGACATCTTCCCTGCACAAGTATGTCTCTGGAGGCATGAGAATGTGCCGGTATAAAAGGAGATGTATGGCTGCCAAAATTCACAACCTTTCATGCTATTGAAACTACCAGTAAGACTCTCTCTTGTAGAAATCAGCTAAGTATCAAGCAACTAGACAAAAAGTACCCCATGGGGGGGCTTTCCTTCCTTTTTTCCATGAAATGTATTATTGTTTTTGACTTATGTCTGAGAATAAGAGGAACTGCTTGTGTTCATAGGGGTATACTAGGCAAAGGACTGCTAGGGCCCTAGCAGTGCAACCCAAATGTGACCCAAACATTTGAATTTTATTTCATTTATAGGGGGGGTCATTTACTGACTACCTCCATCCATCAGAGATGTAGGAACTAGACCAGGGGTGAATTTTTGATTACCCATCCATAGGTCCAAATTGCACTTAAATAGGGATATAGAAGAACTCAGCTTCATATGGATGGGGATCCTGTTCCTGAGAATGTATCTGTCTCTCCAGCATGATGCAAGCAAAATTTAGTTTTTTAAAATCTAGTAATTCTGAGGTTGTTTGTTTTTCAGATGTGCAAATGATTCATCAAAACAGGGTCCAGGGATGCCTTGTATGCCAAACAAAGACCACATCTCAAAGGTTTGTATGATACCAAGTAAAGAGACAGGACTTTGAGGTAATAAGTCTAGGGCATTGTGTTTTCTCACTGTATTCTTTTTGGAAGGAACCTTTGTGGACATTCCCATTGCTGCATGTGTCTGGTCAGGTACATAACAAAGGAGGTATTATACTCTATGATGGGCCTGATGAGGTCTGAGTACAGTGGTATGATGACCTCTCTGAACCTAGATGCCATTCCCTTGCTTATAAGTTGAGCAACACTGAAGAATTTTCTTACTACCTGGGACACATTGGTCAATGACCAGGTTACTATTTATATGGCTTCCCATTTCCCAGACTATTAAGTCAACTTTTTAGTGCGTTTTATTGATGACATACCCGAGGGTGGCAGACTTCCCAAAAGGTACTATAATACATTTCTTGGTACTGAGCTTTAAGCCATGGCTTTGGCACCAAGAGTTAATCTGTACTGAACCTTCCTGAAGGATGTTCTCATCTTGGAGGGATTCAGTGTCTGCTCCCAGTTTGCAGTCATCTGCAAACTTGGTTAGCCAGAGGCTCTTGACATTGTCTTTGACATCTGAGAAGTAGATGCTAAAGAGGAGTGGGCCTAGCATAGAGTCCTGGGGACTCCACTGCTGCCTGGCCTCTTTGTGGAGGTGGCCTCACCAATTCTAACCTCCTGGGTCCTATCAGTGAATCAGCTAGCTATCCATTGTGTTATAAAGTGGTTTACACCTAGTTCTGTAAGTCTGCTGACAATGAACTAATGGGGTATTGTATCAAATGCCATAGCCAGATCTAGGTAGGCAGTATGCACAATTCTCCCCTCATCCATTGCCTTAATGACCATTTCAAAGAAGTTCGTCAGATTCAATAAGCAGAACCTTCCTTTGGCAAATCCAGACTAGGATGGATCCAGTGTATGTAGGTCTCCTATGTCCTTCTTGATAATTTCTATGATAATTAATTTCATGGCTTTGCAAATAAGACTAGTTGAACAAATGGGCATGAAGTTTCCATGATCTGTTGAAGGTCCTCCCTTATGAAGGGGGATGACTGTTGTAGTCCTCCATTCATGTGGCACAAAGCCTGTTTTAAGACTATAGTTAAATAATGACTCTACGGCTCCTGATAAGTTGTATTTTTAGACTATTCAGGAGGCATCCTGGGATGTAATCAGGGCACTCTGCAGCTATGTTCTTGGCTTTAGTGAATGCAAGCCAGTGCATCTTCCCTAGTTATAGTTGGAGGGGTTATGTTTGAGGGTATTATTGGGGGATGGTTGGGGGTGAGAAGGGGATAAAGTTGGAGTTGAATTTGTCCACCAACAGGTTCACTATATTGCCAGGCTCAGTGACTGTGACACCATTAACCACACTGTTGTGTGCTACCCTTGAGATTTCTGACATAACTGTAAAAGGCCTTATGGTTATCTTTCACCTGGTAGGGTATCTTAATCTCAAAGTTGGCTTTGCTTGACCTAATCATCCCTTTTAATTGCCTATTTACTTTGATGAGAGAATTTTTATCTTCATGGGAATTACCCTTCCTGACTTTTGCCATATTTTTTTTCCTTTTATTGTATATCATGTTTAATTTTGGATGCCACCATGGCAATTTGTTTCTGGGGCTAGTTCTGGGCTTACTTCTGGTAGGTACAGCAGCCTCTGCGCAGCTATTGACATTGTTGCAGAGTTTCTGAGAGCAATTCAGCATAGGCTTGCTAGTTCTCAGGGTTTGGATGAGGATTGAATTGTGACAAACTATCACTTAATAGAAGGTAATTTGCCTTGGAATATTTCCTGTTACTGGTTTTAATGGGATTACTGCATTGATTTTAATTTTGAAGGAGACAGTTTTATGGTTGGAGCTTACCAGGGGGGACAAGACACTGGGAGGACATGAAGGGTGACATATAGCTGGCTAGAATATGGTACAGAATTTTGTCTATGGTGATCTGCACATGGAGGAACTCCAGCATGGCATCCTGTTTGACCACACTAGAGGTATGCTTGTTACTGATGTATATTGAGACACCTCCATCTTTATCCCCTGTCTGTGCAGTTACTGATTGTTTCTGAGGCTAGTTCTGGGCTTACTTCTGGTAGGTACAGCAGCCTCTACGCAGCTATTGACATTGTTGCAGAGTTTCTGAGAGCAATTTAGCATAGGCTTGCTAGTTCTCAGGGTTTGGATAGGGATTGAATTGTGACAAACTATCACTTAATAGAAGGTAATTTGCCATGGAATATTTCCTGTTACTGGTTTTAATGGGATTACTGCATTGATTTTAATTTTGAAGGAGACAGTTTTATGGTTGGATCTTACCAGGGGGGCAAGACACTGGGAGGTGCAGCATTCTCCCATATTTGTGAGCACAAGATCCAATATGTTGGCTCCTGAAGTGAGCATATTCATAATTTGGTCAAGATTGTTCGTAATTACAAAGTCTATGAATCTCTGTGCCTGTAGATTTGAGGCCATGTAGGATTACCAATCAATAGAGCGGTAATTAAAGTCTCCCATGTTTAGGGTGTTAGGCTGGATGGTAATTATTTCCAGTAGATCCAAGTATGCATTGTGAGCTTCTTTGGACATGAAGGGTGACATATAGCTGGCTAGAATATGGTACAAAATTTTGTCTAAGCTGATCTGCACATGGAGGAACTCCAGCATGGCATCCTGTTTGACCACACTAGAGGTATGCTTGTTACTGATGTATATTGAGACACCTCCATTTTTATCCCCTGTCTGTGCAGTTCATAAGTTCATAGATTAGTACTAGGTTAACTGCCCTTTCGGGCCATTTGAAGCCTAGCCAGCTACCCCATGTGAGAATCAAACCCTGCACCTTGTGTCTTTAAGGTAAACACCTTAACCATTATGTCATCCTCTACTGATTTAAAAGTGTGGAAGGCACTGAAACCTTGCACTGCCGGGGTATTCTCTGCCTCTTTAAACCGTGTCTCGGTAAATGCACAGATACCTTAATTCTTGAGTGTGAGGAGGGCTTGGAGGACGTGTAGTTTTTATTTAGGTTTCCAGCACTAAACAGTAAAACCTTGAGGTTCCGTTGAGTTCATTTTTCTATGTTGGTAGGTTTGCCAATTTGGCATTGTCTAAAAGGGCACTATGGGGTGGACAAAACCATAGCCAGTATTCAAAAGCAGGAAAAATACAGACCATCCTAGGCAATGCAACATGGTCTGTTGACCAGGTCCTCCCAAGCTGACAAACATTGTATCCTCTTAGAATGACACCAGAAAGACAGCCAGTTGTTGAAATCGATCATTATTTGCTCATATTGTGACATCATCCTCGGTGATGATAATATACTGCTCAGTGCCAGGCTCATACCAGCCTGAGACACATAGTCTGTAAGCTCCATAATGTCACTCTCCATATAGTCCAGGGAGGCAAATCTCAGGTCATTTACACCTACATGGACTGTGATGGAGTCATACTGGTACCTGTGGCATAGTGACTTGAGTCCATGTGTGATTTGACAGATCCTAGCTGCAGATAAGCAGCTAACAGTTATCTTCACCTTGTTCAGTGTGGTTAGAGGGGCATCAGTATATCTTGCAATGGAATCCCCTATGATGAATGTCCTAGGAAGTGTGTTTACTTGCTTTAGGGGCATAATGTTTGGGGCTCCACTGAGAGTGACAGTATGTGTGGTGTTAGGTGTTATTTTGTCCAAGTGCTTTTGGACTTTACTGAGACATAGCTTTGGTACCGGGTGATCTAGGTGTTCTTTGTTGTTTAGGAGGATTGCTTTTACATGCCACAGCATACATTACACTGTGTGTGTGCTGTGTGCTATGTGAAGTGGGTGTTGTGTGTGTAGTTGGGTGATCTAGGTGTTCTTTGTTGTTTAGGAGGATTGCTTTTACATGCCACAGCATACATTACACTGTGTGTGTGCTGTGTGCTATGTGAAGTGGGTGTTGTGTGTGTAGTTTTGACAACTTCATGTGAACTTGTATGTGAGAGTTTAGCCTCCAGTGACATTGTGTAATTACACCTCTCACATACTGAGTCTGATTCCTTAAGGATTAAGTGGTTGTTGGTAAACATGACACAATTGCTACATTGTCTCAAGATGCCCATATCCACCAAGATGGCTACGGAGAAATTATAAAATTGCAAATTCATACTATCTAGTGCTTTGATTTGTGAGCTACAAGGAGGTGGTGTACTGGGGTTAAAAAGCTATTAGGTGTGCTTTGTTTGTGCACACTAATAAGAATACTTTATTAGGGCAGATTAAGCTAAAACATTTCCCTACACTAATAAGGGTACTTTATTAGGGCATTAAGCTAAAACAGTGCTAAATCCCACTAACTTTTATGTTTACACAATACTGAATTCTACTAAATCTGTAGGTCTTGCCACTCGATGCCCAGCTAGCAGCTCTAAGCTTGTTGGTGCACAAGGTATTTGTACTAATTGCTGCTTTACAGGTTACATTTTTACAGTTTGTTTTACAGGGAAAATTTGCTTTCTTGGTGTTTGCTACTGTACAGTGCACTGCTAACTCATGCAAATATGCAAAATTTATAGCTACATAGAAAAAACAAAAAACTATATAATGGGCCTTTGGCCAATAAAATGATTACATATGAGTTCTTTTGTGTATTTCCCAACTCAGATAGACCAGGCAAACACCTCCTGTCACGAGATGAATAAACCCAGTCCTAATGTAAAAACACAGTAGAAGAGACCCATTAGAGCAATGCTAATGCAAAACACTAGATAGAAATCCCTTGCTGAAGGTAATTTCAAGTCAGTAACAGAGAGAGGAGGAGCAATTTTTTAACAAAGAAATGCACACATAAAAGCAGAAAACAAAAGCAATTACTGAAAATAACAACTTTGATTTAGCAATCAAAGTACTTAACTTTCCCTGGATGACATTGGATACAAGTAAAACACTTCTGGAATGTAGGCTAGGAGTACAAGCTTTGCTGAGCTCCAGGAAAATGAGCAGGAGACAGTATGTACTAAAGGAGGTTTACACAAGAATAATACCGGCTAGCCAGGCGGGCACTCAGTATCATGGGTGGGAAGAGTACATAACTGATATAACAGTCAATAGCAATGAAAGAGGGGAGGGAGGGACTTTGGAAATCAGATAATCATAAGGGATGGAGGGCAGAGACACAGCATTATAAAACAACATCAGCAGAAGTGTGTGGGAGTTACTTTTCAACAAACAAGCAGGCTAGCAATCAAACAGAGTTCATAGGTTCATAGGTTGGTACTTGGCTATCAGCCCTAGGGCCTATACAAGCCTAGCCATAACAATTCCCTGGCTATTTCTTCCCACATTATTTACTTTCCTGGACCCCTGTCTAGCAGGGCGACTGACGTGATCCCTGGAGTGAATTTCCTTTCTCCCATGCAATCGTCAAGGTTCCTTTTGAAGAGGTCCAAAGAGGCACTCTGCTTGACATGTATGGGCAATCTATTCCAGAGTCTGGGGAGTCTCTGGGTAAGGAACCTATCCCTCCAGCATGTTTTGTTTATTGTGATGACAAGGTTTAGATCCCTGGAGCGTGTAGCTCTGAGGGATTGGGATTTCTTTAAGTGTAGCATGTCCAACAGCTCTGGGTTTGACATGGCCTTGTATGTTAAGCAGAGATCGCCTCTGAGTAGACGATATGTGACAGAGTATAGCTGGAGTTTTTTAAGGCGGTCAGCGTAGGGCATCTGTTTTAGGCCTGTGATTCTTTTAGTGAGGTATTTCTGAGGCCTTTCCAGTTGTTGCAGATGTCTTGAGAGGTACATACCAAATGGGGCGTTGTATTCTATAATGGGTCTAATGAGGGATGAGTACATTGGATTTCTGGATGAAAAGCCCTTCGTGATGAGGTGTGCCACATAGAAGGATTTCCTGACTGTTGTGGCGATGTGGTTATTAGAGCTCTTTCAGAAATTTTAGCTGAACATGTTAGTGGGGGATGGGCCAGACACAGACTACAAGCAGATAAATGATAAGATAAAAGCAGCAGTGAAGCACAATCTGGATCAGACACAATTCTGTCACTGTTAAACTTCTACTACAGTTTAAGGCACCAGACTGTGCCGAAATTTACAGTAACAGGATTATGCAGTTTTGCCATGGCTGTAAATTAAACTACAAGACTTTGGCCCAGTATGGTTTAAGATACAAAATCAATAGCTTTTACAAGTAATAATTTTACTTGTGGAAATATAAGTGCAGAATGATGAAGCTCCCTGAACAAACTAAAAAAAATGCAATCAGATGAAACAGAGCAGAAAAGTACAAAGTATCACCACACCACTATAAGTGCACTTACATATTTAAGCAGAATTGAAGCAATTAACATAATTTAATTCTCTTTCCTTTTCCTGAAAAGCTAGTTACTCAAAGTTCCACAACTCTACATTTTAAGCAGAATTGAAGCAATTAACATAATTTAATTCTATTTCCTTTTCCTGAAAAGCTAGTTACTCACAGTTCCACAACTCTACATATTAAGCAGAATTGAAGCAATTAACATAATTTAATTCTATTTCCTTTTCCTGAAAAGCTAGTTACTCACAGTTCCACAACTCTACATATTTAAGCAGAATTGAAGCAATTAACATAATTTAAATCTCTTTCCTTTTCCTGAAAAGCTAGTTACTCACAGTTCCACAATTCTCGGATAAAAGACATCAAATACCTTATAGAAATTCCCACACACTCCATCTGTCCTCTAGGTGAGAAACATGACATCCAGTCATATCCCATTTGTTTGACTTTCAAATCTAAGACCCGAAGGAGTCGGTTTAGTTCCCTTAAGCACTTTGTCAAAAACCAATGGCTTAAAGCCATTATAGAGTCATAGGTCCATGGATTACTACTAGGCTAACTGTCCTTGTGGACTATTTTAAGCTTAGCCAATTACCCCATGTGAGAATTAAACCCTGCACCTTGTGTTTATAAGGTATATGTTTTCCACTATATAGTCTGGCAATGTCATCTTGGACGTCCCACATTCTGTCATCAGGAAAAAGAAAGTAGTTAGAGAGAGGGCATTATTCAGTGCTTTTTTACATCCTCTTTTTCCTGGATTTCAGTGGATGACTCCACTGTGGCCATTTTGGAACCCTTGGACTTCTCATTGGCTGCTTTTGGCCTATGGTGTTGCTCCTCAAGAAGTCACTTATGGTCACATGTCTAGTACACCCCCTGGAGCTGGACATACATCCGATGTGGACAAGGGAGAATTGTACTCGATTGATTTTGAAGGGAAGGCAGAAATTCTATATATAATTGTTATAGACTAGGACCCTAGCATCCAGGGAGAGGCCTGGACATTTGAGCAGATGCTTTTTTCTGAGACTCCCAGGAAACAAATCACAAAAGTTAAAACATCTCTCCAGTCCCTGTACACTGACTTCTAAGGAATCAAAAGAGGTATGGCTGTCTTGTGTTAAATGTTATTTAAAGCATTTCAATCCCTCTAGTCTGTTTCTTCAGTGAAAAAAAAAATGTTCAAATAGAAAGGGATCTCCTTATACTTCAGATTTAGAGTCAGATTCTGATACAGATGAGGTAGGTTTAGACTATGCTTCCCATGCTTCTTCTTCTGAAAACTAGCAAAAAATATCTGAATAAAATATTCAGATTCCCCTCTGGAGAAATTGTCCTCATATACTATTGGAAGGAGGAGGAACTTGTTTAAATGTGAGCATAAGGAAATCTCTGAAACGTAAGAGAGGGACCATGACCTGCTGCTGATTCAGATCCCCCCCCCCCAAACCAGTGTGGTAATGCCCATTGTTACTGCAGCACTTGAGGATGTCTTTAATGCAACCAGTACTCTCACTGATAGCCAATCTGATGTTTCTAGGAAACCAGATAAACTGCATACAGGGTGTAGGGCTGCACCACCTGAATCAGTTATGGGTAGGTTTCCATGGTTATGCACCCAGTATTCAGCTGAAGATGTCAAATCTGAAATTCTTAATGCCCCTCTAGATAAAGAAGTTTTGTTTGGCTTTTCATTTGCACATGCTCTAAAGAGGTTTGATGAAAAGGGGAACCTGATTCTTCAATGTAAAAAAATGTTCAGTCCCTTATACCAAAATATAGAAGGAATTTCCCCATGAGTTCTGGACCTTTTAATAGAAAACCATTTAGAAAGACACAAAAAAACTCATGAAAGCTGTGTTTCAAGTAACAGTGGTGAGGCAGTTCTAAGAAAAAAGAAGGAGCTCCTCATGCCCAGTTTCAGTCAAAGAAAAATGGCATACTGACTGACTATGCCACCCCTTCTTCCGTCTCCCCATCCCACACAGGCAGTCCTCTGTATCTTTCAAAGACTTTTTCTCTACATCTTTCTCTGTAATACCAGATTATAGCCAATTATTGGGTACTAAGAATCATTCAAAAAAGGTACAGATGACAATGGCATACTCTTCCCCCATTGCTAGGAATTCCATCCCATCCTCAAAACGAAAGTCATCTGTTTACTTCCTCCCTTGGTCTCATGATTTCCTAGGGACTAATATAACCTGTATCAGAATATCAAAAAGGAGAAAAAATGTTCTATTCAAAATATTTCTGATACCCAAGAAGGAGTGAAACTGGAAATCTGTTTGGACCTGTCTCTTCTAAATCTCCAAGTTAAAGTTTCAAAGTTCAGAATACTTGCTCTGCAGTCTCTCTTGCTTCTAATCCCTCCTTTGAGTTTCTTAATAACCTTAGATCTAAAAGATACCTGCCACTATATACGCATCCATTGAAACCTCTGGGTGTTTTTTAAGATTTTGTTTGTGACTTACATTTTCAGTTTTCTTCTTTATGCTTTGGTTTGTCCACAGCACCTAGAGTACTCACAAAATGTGTAGCATCAGTGATTGCCTTTTGTAGACTACAAGACATCCTTGTTGTCCCTTACTTGGACAATTACCTTATTTTTGCTGATACTGTTCAAATTTACTAAGTGTCTCTATGCTTTGTCAGAAATCGATTTCACAACCAAGGTTTTCAACTAAATTTGGAAAGGTCATCTCTCATACCTTCCCACATGATAGCCTTTCTAAGTTGCCTGCTAGAAATTTGTCAAATTCTTGTATTTCTGTCTAGGAGAAAGTAATATTTTACAAAAACAATTCCTTCAGTTTTCCCTTCAAATCTTACATCAGCAAGATAATTCCTTGGGATGCTGTGGTATATGGCTTCTACAATTGTCATGATTCCTCAGATTACATATGAGGAAAATTCGTTGTTATCTCAAATCATTATGGACCAGCACCAGCACCTTCTGTCTTTCCAAATTTCTGTGTTGAATTTTGTCAGAAAGGAACTTCACTGGTGGATAGACCAATTTAACATGCATACAGGTCTTCACTCCTATCCTCATCCCCTTCACAATCTGAAACTAGAGACGCCTCAGACTTTGCAGGGTGGGGGCTGTACAAATGCTTTAGGGAAATAATTTGAAAAGGGAACACACAAATATCAAAGAAATGATGACACTGGTAAATCCCCTCAATCCCTGAACCATCACTGGACACCAGGGCCATTTATGTTAATCATAGACAACATCATTGTCACATGGTACATAAACAAACAAGGGGATACCAGGTCATACCCTGTAAGCAGACTACCCACGATAGCCTGGGAACTTGCAATACAGCACAACCTACCACTCCAGGCTACTTGCATTCTGTCAGAGAAGAATGCGACAGAAACTCTAAGCAGAACCAGGACAGACCCACACTATAAATATAGGTATGTATAAATGTGGGTTTTGCACTGCATGCAGGTTGATTCATGAAGGAACATATTTATTGCTACCACATATAAATTTGACAGTTTTTTGTACCACAAGGTATGATTGTAAAAGTGTCAGGGTTATTTACATTAGTGTTTGTACAGTGTGTCTAGCTTTTTATGTTGAAATGATAACCCGGGCATTACATTTGAGAATAAAGGAACATACGAGGGTGGTAAAGAATAAAGAACTTGATAATGCACTTTACAGGCATAGTTTAAATTATCCAAAGCACAATAAATATTTATTTTATGTACTTGAACAAGTATCTAAGGACATGAGGGGAGGGGACTATCGAAATGATTTGGAAAAAAGAGAAACTTTTTGGCAGATAAAGTTGATAACTGATGAACATCCAGGGCTGAATGGGGTAGTTAATATAAAATGTTTCCTAAAAGAAGAGGCAAGGTGAAAACTTATGAGAAAATTATATAAAATTTTATATTTATTCATTGTGTTTTAACTTTAATTGTTAATTGGTTGCATTAAATAATTATGTAATTGGTTCATGAATTAGTGTATTTAAATGGAGGGTTTTTGTGGGGATGTTATTCCATGTTTTCTGAAGAAGTCTTATCTGATGAAAAGCAGAGAAATAAAGTGTTTACACTTAAAGATTCCTTTTAGTTTCCTTGGTTTCCATTGCAGTTCATGGTTATATTTTTATTTTATTTTGTTTTACCACGTACATCATTTTTCTTGTTTTGTAAAAACAGAAGTTCATTTGTTTCTAAAAATCTGTGTGTGAATTGCCAAAATATAGTCTTTTAGTCTTTCATCTGTCAACATTCATCTTTTGTCCTTTTCTGCCTCTCTGCCTTTAGATCCCCTTTTCTTCTTTATTTCAAACAAAACAGTTTTTGAAAGGGGTGTTAAACATTTACCCACATAGAAAACAGTTGACCAGAGGAGTAACTGACTTTTTAGTGCCTTAAGCTAATCCCTTTACTGGCACCCCACTTTCCCAGCTATTCAACTGAAAAGCAAAATCTGCCTTTGCACCTCCTAGCACAAAGAATGTGGACAAAGCCTAAAATAGGGACATATTAATATATTGCTCTTATAAACTTAGAAAGTTACTACAATAATATGATTTGTGTTACCATGCATTTTCTGAAGGATATGAAGTCTGAAATGCAAATGTACATCAACATTTAGTGACTTCAGTCCACAGGGATTTGCCAGAAAACCATACATTTTATGACTGAGGAACAGACCAAAAACTTGAGGCAGAAGTCTAGAATTCTGTGAAAATCTGAACAGCTGACAAGCTGAGGGGCAATTTAAAATGTCTGCAAATTGTGTACCTGGAGCTCCTGAAATGAATGAGCCAATTAGGTCCCATTTCAGCACCCTGCATCTGACTATCATCAGCTGAAAAAAATAACATAAATATTTATGCTTTATTAAACTATAGCAGCTATTTGTTACATATTTAGCAAGTAGTTGCTACAGTTTGTACTACACATGGGGCTCTACAGCACTTAGGTTTTACTGGGAAAAAATATTTTAAACTGTAGAAAACTGCTTGCCACAGTTTAGACCACACAGGGAGCACTACTGCACTCAAACCTAAAAATAAAATAAAATAAAAATGGAAACATCTTTTTTTCTTTTAAACTGGAGCTATCAGTTGCTACAGTTTAGACCATACAAGCAGCACTATAGTGCTCAGCTCTGAACACAAGTGTAATACCAGTATTTAAAAGCTGGTATGCACTAAAGAGTGGCCTATTGCACCCCGTAACACTTTGTACCCATGGCAGTTGCCCTTTGCCCTGCCATAGCTACTTTACTGCAGGTGACTCCTCCTTGGGATCTTAACTTTGTACTAGAGAGACTTGTACTTTTTCATTTTGAACTAGCTCATGAGGCTGATTTAAAGTTAATTACATGGAAAACAATGTTACTTACAGCTCTGACTTCAGTCAAAAGAGTGTCTCAGTTGTAAGTTCTTATGGTGATCAACCTTTACCTTACTTTTTATAAGAATAGGGTATTCATGATAACCAACCCTTCCTTCGTGCCAAACATGGTATCAGAATTCAAACTAAATCATACCATTCATCTCCATGTGCTCTTTCCTGAACTAAAAAAAAAAGAGGAAGAGAAAATCTTGCATACCCAACAAAGGACTTTATAAATTCTAATCAGTTGTTTATTGCCTGTGAAGGTAAGAAGAAGGAACAACTATTGGCAAAACAGACTATTTCCCAATGGGTATCCCATGCTATCAAATTTTGTTATTCTCATTATGGAAAGACCTTTCACATCAAGGTCAAATTTCACTCTGCCAGAGCAATGGCTACTTCTAGGGTTTTTGGAAAGGGATGAACTTGAAGTATTCTACAAGAGGCAGTTTGGTTGTCTGTCCTAACTTTCAACAAGTATTACAAAATCGACTCTCTCTCCACATTTAGAACAGGTTTTGCAAGGACTTCTCCAGAGACTCCTGGACTGTGGACCTTCTACATCCTCCCTGTCTATCTAAGCTTTGGTAGTCATCCCAGCTAGTTTAGGATACTGCAACAGTAATCTAATGATGAACATAGTACAACTGTGTAAGTAAACTTATTATAATAGTAGATCTATGAATAACAGTTGTCAGCCATTATAAAACTACTACCAGTATTAAAAGCCTTCAGAAACCAGAGCAGGACAAATATAGATAAACTCTGAACCTTTCTCACAGACCACAGATGGAACTTTATACCCTTGTTACATGACTGTAATGCAACAGCTGTAAGCCTAACCACCCTTCTACTCCAGCTGCAAGACAAATTCTTCCCACTTAGTCACAGGTTTTATAAACCCACAAAAACGGAATGCTTATCCACTGAACTCAAACATCTTTTCACTCTAAGGGATGAAGCATGGCAAAAATGGAAACAGACCCCCCATAAGTGATAACCCACCTCCTTTATAGTCTTGTGTAACCCAGACAAGAAGTCCATCAGAGGGCACAAAAGAAATCTCCAAAGAAACAAATTACCTTCTTACATTCCCCCAAACAATTTTGGAAAGAGGTTAACCTACTTACAGGAACAAAACCTCTTCATGATACCCTGTCTGCAAACATCATTCAATGTGGTAAAGCAAAACTTTCTCCATAAGATTTCCTTAACAATTTAGCAATCTCCCATCAATAAACTCCACACCTGCCACAGATTATGCATTGTCCACCATGCCACCATTCATCTCCCTCTTCCACTTCAAAGAAGTCTCTTGGATGTGACAATGTAACCCCCTGGTTCATATATCACTGCAGAGAACATCTGTTTTCCTCTCACACACACACATATAATCTGTGTTTTACACAGGAACTCATGCTACAGATTTGGAAAACTGCTCTAATTAAACCCCTTCCAAATCAAACCATCCAAAAAGATACCTGTCATTTCTGTTCAATATTGATCCTCCCAATTCTGGGCAAACTTCTTGAAAAGGTAGTCTACACCTAACTCTCCCTTTATATCCAGCAGCACAACCTGCTGTCCTCCAAACAACATGGATTCTGTCTTGAACAAAGTATTATGACAGCACTTTGATCCCTAACTGATGGCATCCTGATAAACTCTGATACTGACCTCTTTAAAGGTGCCCCATTTATAAACCCAGCAAGGGTATCTGACATTATTGACTACTGTCTTCTCCAAAACAAACTAATTGAAACTGGTATCAGCCCAGACACCACTCCCAGGTTTAAAAACTTAATCACTCGCAGAAACTTCAAAGTTAAAATAGGATCCTCCCAATCAGAGCCTGCACTTAATACAAACGTATCGCAAGGATCCATTCTTGCCCCTTCCTCTTCAACAAACTTCCTTGTGACCTCCCCTATCTCCCACGTATCCTCTAGGCTGATGGTATAGTTATTTACCAATATTTTCACTCTCACACATTCAGTGCCAACCCCAGTCAGGCTTACATGAGCTCCACCAATGCCTCATAAACCATAAACTACTTCTCAACCCCACCAAAACCAAAATTATGCTTTTTGGAAATCCACAGAAAATTTATCAAGTACCTGACTAGTTAACTATCTTTGACTTACACAACCATTCCATAAAGACAACCTCCACTTTCAAATACCTAGGACTATGGCTTGATCAGTCACTAAACTTCCATTTCCATATTGACAAAGTGAGAGCCTAAATAAACTCCCTCCACTTCTGGGCCAAAAAGATTCCCCCTTTCTATTCCAAAAAGCCAAAGGGGTTTTCCTTTCTCTGCATAAATATGGGCTCCCAATTTTTGCTTCTGTCCCAAGAAAAACATAGCCACACTCCAGACTATCTCTTAACACCATCTGCTTATTCATTACAAACTCGCCTGTCTGGAACATAGGCTCATAGGATGTTACTAGACTGTGACCCTATAGACTTTACAAACCTAACCATGTTAATCCCAAACCCAAAGAGGGATAGATTCATCACCCAAAGACTCCCTATGCTGTGGAATAAAATCCCGGTATATGTGAGGCAGAGCACCTCGCTGGCCTTGTTCAAGAGAAATCTTGACCAATGGATGGGAGATCGCAGATATACCCCAGGGATTACCTCAGTGTCACTGCTCAACAGAGGCACAGCAAAATAATGGGTATAGTTCCCCATACTAAAGGGGTGGCGTAAGCCACAAAACTATGGGCTAGGCTTGTAAATGCCCTCGGGCAGATAGCCTAGTATGAACCTATGAACCTATGAACCCATTTGTACTTATTGGGTAGGTTGCAGCAAAAATGTATTAACACAGTGGGTCTGTGATCAACACCAACAACCACTGTCCATGAGGGACATGGCTACCACCCCAGGGACAAATTTCTGGTCTCCCATCCAATTATCTAGGTTGCATTTAAATAGGGTCAGTGAAAAGTTCTGTTTTATGTGAATAGAAAGTCTGTTCCAGAGAAGTGGCAAACTCTGGGAGACATATCTGTCTCTCCACCATATTTTGTTAATGTCACAAGCTAGGCTGAGATCTCTATAGTGAGTGACTCTTGTGCCATTTGACTTGCAGAAGTGCAGTATTTCCATTAGGGCAGGATTGGAGATTGCTCTATATGCCAGGCACAAGCCACCTCTCTGCAGCCCATAAGGTACAGAGTAAACTGACAGGGTTTTCAGCCTGTCCATATAGGTCATGGTTTGGAGTCCGTGTATTTCCTTAATGAGAAACCTCTGAAGTCTTTCCAGCTGCTGCAGGTGTCTGGTGAGGTACATGCAAAAGAGTGCATTATACTCTATTAGTGTTCTGATGAGGGTCGAGTACAGTGGAGTCATAACATCCCTTGGCCTGGATGTTATGCCCTTGCTTATGAGGTGCACTATAAGAAGGCTTTTCTTACCACTGTAGAAACTTGCTAGTCACAGTTCAGATTGCTGTCAAACTGTGTCCCCAAGTCTCACACCACTGGTTTGGAACTCAGGGAGTGCTGTCAGTACTGTAATTTCTAGGGAATTCCATTTTTTCAAAAGGAATAATAATGCATTTTTGCCAAGGTCCCAGTTGCTTAAGTTCATGGTAGCTCAGGTGTATGTAAAAGTTCCCATGGCACCTATCAAAAAGAGTAAGGGTCTTGTATTTAACACAGCATTAGACTAATTATTTATATATTTAAAAACGTACATTTTTACAGGCACACACACATATATATATATATATATATATATATATACACATATTTCTATTTTTTTACTGTTTATAATTTTTCTTATAACATCCTCATTGTTATTCTTCCATAATTGACCCCCACTACTTCTTCCACAACCATAATCTATTTTTTTGTACAATATATCAGACAGAATCCATTTCCCATTAAACAAAAGTTCATTCAATCTTTCATTCTGAATAACCCATATTATAGAAAATGATTTCTTATCTGCCTTACTCACATCTTGTTTCTATGATATTGATACGCAATTATATTCAATCTATATTGTGAATGTCATTAAAATTCTCAAAAAATATTTTTTCATACAACGTCTTCCAGAGTTTCACCACTCTTTTACATTATAAAAAACTCTGTTGTCTCTTCCATGTCACCAAATGAATGCACCTTTCAAGTTTCTTTTTACATGGCATATTCCTCTTTACTGTTAACTCGTTTATTAACAGTCTCCACAGGAAATCATGACGTTCAACTATATTGATACACTGATTTAATAGTTTTAATAATTTCTTCTGATAAATAATCCCATGGATTTAAACAATAATAATGTTTCAGAATATTATATGCCACACCATTCTATCTTTCAATATATCATCAGTTTTTATTTTTCATATTAGTATTTTTTCTTGATAATTTTTAATTTCTTCAGTAACATACTATTTTTCTTATTCTCATCTCCCTGATCTTTTTGTACTTATATTTAAACATTCTCATTATTAATTTCTCATTCTCTTCCTTTATCCACTTTAATACTATATACAAGTTTAAAGAAGCAGAATCAATAATTGGGTTTAGTAACCTCAATTCCCCTTCATCTTCATTCATATACAATGCATCTATTTTCATTGGGCTTAATTTTGAAGCCCATATGAAACAAAACAACAGTTGCATAATTTCATTTTCATATTTTTATGGGATCATATAAACATTTGACATATATCTTGTTTTCCCATTTATACAGAATTCACCAGATTAGCCTTTTTACTGAATGCTAATCTATATGTCCTCCACAGAAGACACATTTCTTTTATTACATCAGACCCTCCCATTGTATCATAACTACATCTTTTTCCCTTAGTTTTATTCCTGGCAAAGACACTTCATTCACTGAAAAATACAGACCCCTAATTATAACCACATCACCCAGCCCATAATTTTATCTTTATTCAGGGTCATTCCCATTTCCTTTAAACATTCATTCAGACAAACCAAAACTTCCCTCATCCACATTTTCTTTTTAACAACTACTGATATGTCACTGCATATGTCAAAACTACTGAAATCACCACTTCCTTTGGATTCACCTAACCACCATCTTTCATTTAATAAACGACTTCGCTAACTATAGTATTCATTACCAAATCTAACAATGTCCCCCTCACTGGACATCCTTGTTGTATATCACACTTCATGGATATTTCTTTACTCGGCCACCCTTTCGCGTCTTTGATTCTGGCATACCTATTCTCCTAACTCTGTTATTTATTTCATACTTCTCCATAATATCCCACAAAGCTTCATGTCCTACTGTATCAAATGCCTTGCTAATATCACCTACCATAAATGTCATATCCTCCCTTTTATTTCTAATAACATCCACAGGTTCTCTCACAACCGGTAACAATTCTTGACATCCCTTCCCTTTTACAACATATATTCTTTCTTCCATAATACCCCTCATCCTTCTTTGCCTTCTTCTCTGTATTATTCTCATAAACACTTTATAATCTGTGTTATTTACTGTGATGGGTCTCCAAATATTTTTATTTCATTCTTATCATCGTTCTTCCATATTGAATTTAATATCTCACTACATAACCCATCCTAAACAAATCCTTCCTTCAACCATTCATTCTGTACATTTACAAAATACTTTCTTTCCCAGTGAATTAATTTCTTATACATTTTGTACTCTATACCATCTGGGCCTGATACTAAATCAACATTTACTTTCTTAAGTACTTTGTGCAGTTCACTAATGTTAATGTACTTTTTCAAATTCTTCCTTAACTAGTTCTAGGTTTTTTTTTTTACTTTCCATTCATTCTTATTTTTTTTACTCATACATATTTTCCACATGCTGTACTGCAATACACATAACTTGCTCCAGTGTTTTTTTTTTTTACATCTCATTTTATACTTTTCATTTCCTTCATTATATTAAAACACTCCTTTACTGTTTTACCCAAATATGCAGATACCTTCTCCCTTGTAAATAATTCTCTAAAACATTCTAAACATTTTTCCATGCCTCACTATCTCTTCCATTCCAACATCATCCTGACATTGAAAAAAAAAAAACACTTTTTTATTCTTCATTTTACATTCAATCCACCATTCAGACCAATTTTTATAGAAGTCCTTCATGGTTATATGATCCGTCCATAACTGCAATACTTTCCACTCTTCAATAACATCCTATAATTTCTCATTTATTGTTTTTATTCCCTCCTATTTTAATAACCTATCTTTGTTCCATGGCCTCTCTCCATATTGCTAAATGGTCTGAAAACCTATCCCAACTGTATCACCAGCTGCTATCCCCAAACCTTTCAATAATACAAATGATCACTTTCAGGACCAAGTGTTCCCCCTTCTATATGTCCTTTGACTTTTGTTCCACACAACTAATTTATCACATTTTGTCACATCCTGTATTTTTTAACATCTTTCCCATTTATTTTTACCTTTCCCCTTAAATCACAATTAAAGACCTATAAAACTATACTTTTCATGTTAAACTACCACATAGTCTAATATTTAATGAAACAAGTTCTCCTTTTCCTTGCTAGTTATATCTGCATATAATGCTATAATTATATAAACATGCTCTTTCCACTTCACATCCACAACACTTAATTTTCCCATCCTTAGCAGTGTTACATCTAGTATTTTTACCGTTTTGTTACAAAACACAGCCAGTCCAGAAAAGCGTCCACTTCCTAAGTTCTACATTATATTTCCACCACGCAATTTTTCTGTTTGTACTTTTTTCTCACTTGTTAGGAATCTTACAACCTCTAATAGAGTAACATCCATAGCACATTTAGCACACAATTCCAGTACATCTGCTATTTACACTGTTAATAATACTGTTCAAATTTACTGAAAGTACTTTCAAATTGTTGCTTTTCCTTCTTTTTAGGTTTAGGGGAAACATTTTTAACATCCATTCTCTTATTTTTACTCTTTCCTCAACTGAATATTTTTTCCTGGGTTTATGTACAAATAATCGTTGATCCTCAGAATCAGATTTTTCACTGGCTAGAACTTCAAAAAATTATTAGTATCAATTCATTCTCTCGACCTCTGTTTCCACATGAATTCTCTGTCCTCATTCTCCTCACCATATCTGTTCTTCTTCTTCATCTCATTCACCCCTCCTCCAGCCTCTTGATGTTCTTCCTCATGAATGTTTTCTTTCTTTCCCCTTCCTTTTCATTATTTACTCTTTGCTCTTAACAATCATTCTGCATTTAGACACTCACCTTCTTGGAGTATGTCCTTTCTCCGCATGTTGCATTGTATCTAGTGTCACGAACATTAATTAAATGAGAAAAGTCTCCACAAAAGAAACATGATTTAGGCTGGCCAGCATATCTTAATGTCCCTCTATGACCAGCCAAAAAAATAACACTTGGTTAGTATTTCACCATGTTGTTTTCACATCTCAAAACAATTTCTAACCTCCACCCTCCAATTCCATAACTTTTTCTCATTTCTAACTTTTAAAATATTATCAGTGGTTTCACATAGTCCCTGCATGCATTTTTTAACATAGTCTTCATTCAGTTTATCAGTTATAAACTGCAGCATAACATTTTTAACATTTAAGTTACTACCAGAAAACAAATAATTATCCCACGGATAACTATCCTTCTTTTTGTTAATCAGTTTCAATGTTAAGTCACAAAAAGTCTCTGTTCCAATATGTATAAAAGACCAAATTTCTTGAGCTTTACAACCCAGAACAATTACTAAATTTTCCCATACATAATATTTGTCTATTACAGTGTCTTTTTTTGTTCTTATTCTCACAGTTGGTCTTCTCTTCTTTCTAAAAAGTTTTACTTTCTACTTGTTGCTGCTTTCCTTTCTTGCCTGCTGTCACTGCTGCATATGTTTAAGGTACTCCATTATCTGCTGCCACAAACCAGACCTCTTTTCAGTTTGTTCCTGCTTTCCTCTGTTACTCTCTGTCACTGTTGAACAAGATTTACTGCTGCATTCTCTGCTTCCACTTCACCTAGTTCTTTTTCCACATCTTCTGCATTTCCTAAAAGTTATCAGCCATTTCACCCCATGGAACAGCAGATTTGTCATCTGAATCATCCTGCTCAAATATTTTTACCAGAACATCATCTGCAAGCCCTCCTGACACAAGATCTATTATCTGCACCACTTTCAGAAATTCACTCACTTTTTTCTTCAAGGAGACAGCTAAATGCTTCTCATTTATAACATCACATCCATCACACAGGAATGTTTGTTTACATTCTGAAACTACGTATCAAACACATTTCTCTCCAAATTCTCACTTGCCACTCCCAAACTCTCCATAGCTTTTCTATCCTCCTCCATGCTGCTGCTTCCCTTAGACCTATTCCTTGCTACTTCTGCTGCTGTAGGACACCTCTGGCACCATCTGACAGCTCCAAAGAGTAGGGGTCCTTTACTTATATACAAAAATAACTTTTTGTAACATATTTACATATTTACAAATGTACAAATATATAGGTATACAAATCTGTTTATACATATTCAGAATTTCCTTTACAATCATACAAAATTTTCACCCTATTAGACCCCCACTCCTTTTTCCATAACCGCCATCTGATTTTACTTAGTATTGTGTCTAAAATCCATTTACCATTAAACATAATTTCATTTATTCTTTCATTCCATATAACATAAAATAACTTTTTATCTATTCTTTTAGCATATTATTTACTTCTATTCTTATCCATGTTTATTTTATCCATTTTTATATCTGTGAAAAAAAATCTTCTTTACATAGATTTCTCATAACTTTTTTACTCTTTTACATTTCAAAAACATATGTGCTTTAGTTTCTTTTTCTTGACAATGTATATGTATTTTATTACTTTTCTTTTTATATGGCATATTTCCTTTTACTAGCAATTTATCTATTACCAATCTCCACAAATAATCTTGACATTCTACTTTTTGATTACATCATTTGTTTCTTTTTTTTTTATAATGCTAATGTTTTTAACCTGTTAGATTTTCCAAAGGTTTTACACAGTAATGTTTTATCATTACAATCTTATTCCATACTTTTCTACCTTTTACTGTATCATCAACTATTTTCCACAAAAAATATTTTTTCTCGATAACATTTTATTTCTTCATTTATACACTCTTTCTCTTTAGTCTTTTTTACTATACCCCACAATTTACCATACTTGTATTTATACAGTTTTACTACTAATTTCTCATCTTTTTCATTTATCCACTTTAACACTTTATACATATTTAATAAAACAGCATATACGGGTCTATATTATAATCTCAAAGGTTTAAAACTTCAAATCACTAAAGATCGAATTTTAGTGATCGAAGTCTTAAACCATCGAAACAAAAAAAATACTAAATTAATGCACCCCTGTTTTTGCTATTCTCGTGTCGACGATATTGTATTCGATATTGTCAGACTTCAAGATTATAATATAGACCCGCATATACTCATGGGTTAATTAACCCTACCTCTTTATTTACATACAAAACTCTTCTTTTTACTGTGTTTAATCTAGAACCCCATACAAATGAAAAAAATTATCTGCAATAATTCCTTTTCAAATACTGTTGGCAACATAAATACACTTGCTAAATATGCTATTTTCTCATCGGTACTGAATTTATCAGTTAAGCCCTTTTCTGAATGATAGTTTATATTTTCTCCAGAAAATATAGGTTCATTTTATTTCTTCTATTGTTTTTCCCATTGAATTTAACTTACATCTTTATTCCCAAATTTTATACCTAACACAAAAATTTCATAAATTGTAAAATGTATACCCCCATCTTTACTACATCACCTAAATGTTTACCTTTCCCTTTATTTAAAGAATCTAATATAATCCACAATTTCTCTATCAGTAATAATTCTTGACAACCCTTCCCCTTTATACTAAGTATATATATATATATATATATATATATATATATATATATACATATATATATATATATATATATTTGTGTGTGTGTGTGTGTGTGTATATATATATATATATATATATATATATATATATATATATATATATATATATATATATATATATCTTTTCCATAATATTTTCCATTATAGTTTCAAATCTCTTTTGTATTACTTTCTTAAAGATCTTCTAATCATTGTTATTCAGTACTGTCAGTCCTCAGTTTTTAACTTTGTTCTGTCTTCCTTCTTCCATATGAATTTAAATATTCCACTATATAATGCTTTATACATAAAATCTTCATTGAACCATTCATTCAAAATCTTTGAAAAATACTTTTTTGCCAATCCCTTAATTTTTTATATATTTCATGCCCTATTCCATCTGTTGCTGTGAATCAAACTATATTTACTTGTTTTAATACTTTATCTTGCTCATTTAGAGAAATCTCCTTTGCCAGCTCCTTATTCTCTTTTTCTTTTACTTTTTTTTTAATTTCCATGTCTTTTCACTGTCTTCTTTTCCTTTAAATGAAAACACCTCCTACATTTTAAGTCAACTTTTAGGTTGCTTTTTTCCCTACAATATGATCCCAGTACTGTGCATGTACCTAAAACCTACTTGTACTTCATAAAACCTTCATTTCTTCACTTTGGTATCAAAGGAAGAGAAATATCACCCTCTTTTTAAAGCTTAACTTCTCACATAAGTTGCAGAGGAATTTGTCTACACCTGCATGACATACCACAGACACAGAGAAATGTATAGTCAGGAGCTCAGGCTGCTGTAAACAAGACAGAGAGGTGTTAAACTGTTTCTATTGTGTTTATTGCAGAGAGGAAGAGAAGTTAGCACTGATTCACAGCTGCTTCCAATGTACCCATGCCTTTTACAGAAAACTAGAGCAATTACATCAGTCAGTGGTTCAAAGACAGTTGTCACCTCTTTTAACAAATTTACATGAGCAGCATCACAATACTGAAATGCTAAGCTTTAAATGTTTGTTGTTTATACTATTTTACATTTTAGGATGATTTAAATGTAGTGTCCAAAATATCTGTGCCATTTAGGAAAAATCAGAAAATATTTCTCCTCGTAATTCTTGTAAAGTATCAGCACATTTACCAAAGTGTAGGGGGAGGGGCTGTCAATTCATCTTGGACTACAAAAAGATATTTTGAACAAAGGCCTATACTATGGCAACTGTTTTGGTTGCAGCTGTATAATTCCTTAGTATACTATAAAACAAGCCCCGAGACACACAAATGAGGGCCATTCAAGAAATAAAAGAAGCAGCCCTATTACAGACAGTATATAAGATAACAGTGACTGACACTAATCCCATTATATGCCAATGGAATGGAATGGGAATACAGCATTACTTCCTTATGTCTAGCATGACTCATATAAAACAGACTTGAAATGGATTATGAGAACGAAAAAGGCTCGAAGAAAAATAAGATAACATTGATATAGCAAGCCCAATTGACAGCCATTTTGCAGAAACATATTAAAATTATCTAAGAAGCAGTCAGAGTGACTTTGAGATGTTAAAATAACTTAGAAAACAGAAACAGAGTGAAAAAATAGACTTTTTAGTTCTAAGGTGGAGTTTTCCTTTCTTGTACATATTGTAATATACTATTAATAATCTTTTCCTGAGTTATTTATATTTCTCCTTTTGGTTTGTTTATTTCTCTCATTACACTACCATCTTCCTTTGCTAATCTGTTTAAGAAGCTCAGTAATTCTTCTGTCTTTCCTTGTAAAAAAATATCTTTGCTTATATAACCATTCTTGCATTTCTTCTTGATTTCTTACATATAATTCTTTTTCTTTGTCACAGTCCTTTCCATCATTATGTTCTAAATCTTCCAATACATTGTTATTTATTCTTTTATATTTTTCTTCCTCTACCTTTCCCACATCATATTGCCCTTGTAAAAACACATTTTTTCATAGACTCATAGGAGATTACTAAGCTATCGACCTGGAGGTCATTTTAAGCCTAGCCATTTGTAAAACCATAGAGGTAGTAGTCAGTACCCAAGATTGCATTTAGTGATGACTGCCCACATCCAGGAGGGTTGTGGGTACTATCCCCGATAAGAATTTATGGTGCCCCATCCACTCATCCAGGTTCCTCTTGAACAGTGTCATAGAGGTGCTCTGTTTCACATTAACTGGTAGCCTGTTCTAAAGACGTGGCAGTCACTGGGAGATAAATAGGACATGCTGGAGGGACAGATTTAAGTCACATGCTATATTCAAGTCCCTGGATTGGGTAGACATAGACCCATTTGATTTATGGATATGTAGTAAGTTCATTAGGTTTGGGACTTGGGTTGCACGGTAGGCCAAGCATGTCTCCCCTAGGAAGTCTATATAATACAGTGTATAGTGACAGGGATTTTAGTTGGTCCATGTAAGGCACATACTGGAGGCCCCCGATCTTCTTTGTTAGAAACCTCTGAGGTCTCTCAAATTGCTGTAGATGCTTAGTATGGTTCTTACGGGCATTAAACTCAATTATGGGCAGGATAATTGCCAGGTATAGGGGGTTATAACATCTTTTGCTCTCAAAGCAATGCCTTTACTAATCAAGTGAGCTATGTGGAAAGATTTCCTTACAATGGTAGACATCTGGTGGTCAAAGTTAAGGTTGCAGTCAACCTGTGATCCCAGGTCCCTTACCACTTCATGGGTACTTAGGGTGCTGTTATTGATTTGATAGTGTGAAGGGACACTGTTAGTGGTGAAGGGAATGATGATGCATTTCTTTGCATTCAGTTTGAGACCGTGACTAATATACCAGTCGGTTGTCTGTGTGGGACCATCCTGGAATATACTAACATCATTTGGGAATTCAATGATTGCACCTAGTTTGCAGTCATCTGCAAACTTGGTCAGCCACAACCCTTTAGTTTTGACCTGAACTTCTGAGAAGTATATACCAAACAGTAGGGGGCCCAGCACTGACTCCTGTGGCACCCCATTGGTAACAGGTCTGCTGGTTGCTGTGGAGTCACCCACTTTGATTGTGTGTATCTGGTTTATGAGCCAGTTGGCATCCAGTCTTATAACAAAGAGGTTTACATTCAGTTTGCCAAGTTTATCAATAATGCCTAAATGTTGGACTGTGTCAAAAGCCTTTGCCAAGTTGAGGTATGTTGTGTGCACATATTTGCCCTCATCAATGGCCTTGGTTAACCTTTCAAAGAAATTCACCAGATTTAACACGCAGGATCTGCCCCTCACAAAGCTGAATTGTGTAGGGTCCAGGGTTTGGAGGTCACCTATATCTTTATTTATGAGGTCAATAATGATATGTCCCATGGCCTTACAGATGAGGTTGGTCAGGCTTATGGGTCTGTAATTCTCCAGGTCTGTTGCTAAGCCACCTTTGTGGAGGGGAATAACTGAAGGTGTTCGTTCCACAGGAACAAACCCTATGGTTAGGCTGTGATTGAAAAGGTCATTTACTGGTGATGCCAATTCATGTTTTAGCCTGTTTAGAAGACAGCCTGGGATGTCATCTGGTCCCATAGAGGCCATGTTCTTTGCCTTGGACAGGGCTTTGAGGACCTGCTCTTCAGATATGTAAGATGAGGGGGAAGTTTGAGGGAGGGTTTGTTGTAAGTTAGGGGGAGATAAGGGAGTGAAATTTTCACCAAACCTATCTGCCAGCAGATTTACTATCTTGGTGAGGTCAATGTGTGTGATACTGTTGACCACCAGTTTTACACATGCTTGGGTCCTACCCTTTAGGTTACATATGTAGCTGTAAAGGCCTTATGGCTATCCTTGTCAATACTTGCTAGGTTTCTCTCAAAGGAGCTCTTGGAGGATTTGACAAGTTGTCTTATTTGCCTGTTAAGGCTGAGGAGGGTGCTTTTCCATTGTTGAGTCCTTGTCTCTGTTTTCTTGTCTTTGTTTTCTTGGACAGAACTTTTTGTGTTTATCATAGAAATTGTAGATGCTGGAAGTCCACCATTACAGCTTGATTTTACTTGGGGCTCTGGCTTTGATTCTGTCTGGTACAGCCAAGTCTATACATTTATTCAAGTGAATGTACAGGGCTTTAGTGCAAGCTTCACCGTGGGTACCACTTTCAGCTTGGGGTGGGGCTTGGAATGCATTTATACCATCACCTAGGAGGGTATAGTTTGCCTTGGTGAAGTTTTTTAGTCTGATTTCAGCTTTTGTGAGTTCTGGTGTTAGTTTGAAGGTGACTGATTTGTGGTCAGTTCTAACTAATGAGGGTCCAATGGTTGCAGCAGTGCACCGTTTAACATGTTGTTGAGGACCAGATCTAGAATGTTTGTTCCTCTTGTTGGGGTATAGACAATTTGCTCCAGGGCATTTGAATTCACAAAGTCAAAGAACTTTTGTGCTAGCAAGTTTGGGCAAGAGTAGGTTTCCCAGTTGATGGTGGAATAATTGAAACCCTTCATAACCAGTGTGTTCCGTAACATTTGGATTGTCTTCAGTTTGCTTAAGTAGGTTTTGTGGGTGTCATGACCCATGGAGGGGGATCTATAACTGGCTAGGACTTGAATGGGGGTCTTAGCCACCATAACCTGGACCTGGAGTAACTCCATGGAGTTGTCTAGTCTAACTAGATGTGAATTTATCTCTGATATAGATTGAAACACTACCTCCTTTGGTTTTCACATGTTGCTTTTGCAATCTAAAGGTGTGCAAGGCATTGTAGCCTTGCAGAGCCAGGGTACTCTCTGAGGTCTTAAACCAGATTTCTGTGACTGCACAGACATCTACATCTTCTAGTGATAGAAGTGCTTCAAGGGAGTGTAGCTGTTGGTTTACGCTCCTAGCATTTAGCAGCATGACCCTTATTTTGTTCTGATTGGTTAATTTCACATCTGTAATGTTGTTTTCTAGACCTTGCCTAAAAATGGCACTATGGGGGAGGCAAGTACCTTTGCCAGCAGCCTAAAGCTTAGGGGTGGCAGGTGCAAACCGTCTCTGGTAAAACAGTGAGGTATGTCGACCATGGCTTCCCAGTCTGAAAGGAACTTGATCTTCTTGGAATGACACTAAAAACTAAGCCAATTATTGAAATCAATAATTGTTTTGTTTATATTGTAACATCATCCTAGGTGAGGGTAGTATGCTGCTCAAGGCTAGGGACATACCTGCCTGGGATACATACTGAAAGTGCTCGACCATGTCTCTCTTCATATAGTCCAATGGGGGTATGTCTCAGGTCATTCATACCAACATGAACTATGACAGAATCATAACAGTACTTATTGCTGAGAGACTTTTGTGCATGTGTGATTTGATGAATCCTGGCACCAGACAGGCAGCTGACCGTGACTTTCTCCTTGTCCAACCTGGTGAGTGGAACAACTGTGTGTCTCACTATTGAGTCTCAAATGACAAGAAAACTTGGGTTTTGAGTGTTATGCCTTACATGCTTGGTGGGTGAGACACTGGTGTTGCTATGTGTCATGGGTGCTGTGGAGACCGTGTTAGCTGTAGTAGATTTGTGTTTTGGTGGTATCTGGTGTTTCAGTAAGGTTTTTGAGACAACCTCCGTGTATGTGGATTTAAGTGTTTGATCTGTACTATGTGCATGAGTAGTGGTACTATGTGAATATGTAGTGGTGGTTGAGTTTACAACCTTCCCCGTGTTACTTTTTTGAGCAAGAGAGAGCATTGATTCTAGATTCTTGGTGTAAATACATCTCTCGCACTCTGTACTAGACTGTATTATTAGTAGAGGGTTGTCTATGTATGTGAGGCAATTGTTATATTGTATCAAGAGACCCAAGTCAACAAGGTTGTAGGAGAAACAAGGGTAGTCCAATGCTAGGTTAAAGACTGTTGTTATTAGGGGTGGCTTTTCAGAAATAATCATGGAGGAGATTGGCAAATGGATATTTCTACCTGGGTTTTAAGGGAAAGTTTGTTGAATTTAACTGCCTGGCTTTGGCACAAAATTGCGTGGAAGTGCTGTGCAACATGCAAACAAGCAGAAACCTGCTCAGATGCAGGGTCTAAATGTCAGAAGCTAAAACTTGAAAAAATCTCTAACAAAATTCAAAAGGACCAATGAGGATGCTTATTCCAAGTCCTAGATCAGCCTCCCTTTACCAGTCAGGTGCCAGTCAAACACACTTTTCTCACAAAAGTGCAGATAGGCCCCTTCCAATCCAAGATGGCCTGGAAAACATGCTCAGAACAAACAACCCCCTACAAACAGTTCCAGAAGGAGCATGCATGGATCTGGCCTATGCTGTAGCTACTAGCTACCCTAGTTTCAGTGGGAAACACTAGATAATATTGAACACAGTGGAAAAATAGCAGTGAGACTCTAAGAAAAAATGTTTAAAACAGCAGAAAATCAGCAAGAGGCTCTAAAGAGTGATTTAAAAAGTTAACAAATCAGTTAATTAAGTACTGCTTGGTGGGAAAACCAGAGCAGGCAGGACAGATAGCTTTAAAACACTGAAAAAATACCAATAAATACTTAAGGAGTGGAAACAGGAAAAAGTTAAAATTAACATTTTTTATTAAATATTATCCACGATTTAGATCAGTTTTTGTAAAATGTTCTCATAATAATAATATGATCTTTCCATAAGTGTATCATTAATCTCTTTCTTTCTTCATTCCACACCTTCTCAATTTATCCTTTTTATTAATTTGCCTATTTTATATATTCCTTGTTTTCCTTCATCTCTAGCCATATTGCAAGATGATCAGAAAATTATGTTTCAACTACCTCCCCATCTCCTATATCGAAACCTTCTAATACTATAAAAATAATCTATTTCAGTTCTACATATATCTGTTTTTAGTCCATGAATTTTTGTCCCAAAGTTTGAACTTGCCACATATTATAACTTCTAACGTTTTTCTTATATTACTTCCTTTCATTTCAAACTTGCCTCTTAAATCACAGTTAAAATTTCCTGTTATTGTAATCATATTTATCACTGCCTAGTCTAAGATCTGATGAAATATGCTTTCCCTTTCTTTATAATTTGTAAAAGACATATAATGGGCCAGATTTACAAAAGCTTGCATGGAGTTGTAGAGTAGAGTAAGACATCAAACAGGCAATATGTCTGACGTGCGATCCAGGAACAGCCAGCAGGGGCGTGCACGAGAGCTGCTAAAGCTACTCTTGCACGGACAGCATCATGGTATGCAAATTACCTCATTTGCTGCTGAAAGCTATGCAAATTAGGTAAATTTGCAATCCAGGAAACACAAATCTGTCCGTGGAAGATTAGTGCTATCTGCAGAAATGTACTCCGTTGGTAATGGAGTACCATTCTGCAAATAGCTAAACCGAGCTATGACAGCTCCAAATAAAGGATGCATACAGTTGAGGAAGCATGCCAATGGCCAAATATAAGGCCATTGGCATTTATAAATGTTTAAAATTATTAAAATTGAACTTTTTCTTTTTTCCCCGATCTCTGATGTTTAAGCATAGCGCAGCACCGCACAAATGTGCGGCACTTTAAAAAACAAGAAAATAATTTAAAAACAGCCAAAAATAGCCATTTTCACTAAAAAGCTTATCCTGCCATGCAGGTGAATGGCAGGCTGAAGACAACATGGCCACTGAGTACTGGTTGCTAAGGGGGGGAAGCTCGGTGTGAGATGTAACCATGCATTAGTTGACAATCCTATGCAAATGAGGATAAGGATAGTGAATCCCAATTTTCCCCAGCATGTGAGCCATGTCCCAAGAGTGTAAGTGTAGGAGTAGGTGAGTAGTAGAGTAGAATATAGGTGACATCATGAGGGGGTATGTCAGAAAGGCTGTAAGCTAATTGGAGCACAGTGGCTTGTTGCAAACATGCACACAGTGTGTGTGCTCGTGTGTGCGCTTGTTTGCGCAGCGCTGCCCCGGGTGATAACAGAAAGGGAAAAGGAAGGAAAAGAAGTAGTAGGAAGTTAAAGAAGGAGAACTAGCAGAGCTGCCAGGTGAAATATATCAGAAACAGCCAATTACACAGGCAGCAGACTAGCCCAGCCCAGCACTTTAAACTCTGAAAACAGCATTCCCCCCTGTTTTTCCCCAAGAACTCTGCAACACTGCAGTATACAAAGAGGGAAAACTTAAAAAGCTTAAGTCAGACAAAATGTTATGGGCTGATGTTGCTATCATAGACCAACATGTGCAAGGTGCTAAGGGTGGTGATGTTGTGAACACTGCTGAGCAACCCACAGTGAGGAGACAGAGAAGAGTGTACAGACCCAGGGTAACCTACCAGGGGCTACATGAGCTGGAGATAGTGGAGCGCTATAGGGTGGACAGAGACCTGCAGCAAATTGTTGAGCTGTGCTGGCCACACCTCACACACAGAACCAACAGAGGGGAACCCATCCCAGTGGATACCAAGGTATGTGTTGGCATAAGAATACTAGCTACAGGTACCTTCCAGAGACCAACTGGCAATATGATGGGGATTTCATAGGCATCAGCATCCAGGGTACTCCACCAGTTCCTGGATGCCATGTCAGCACATGCCGGTGAGCACATATATTTCCCCAATTCCCACGAGGCATTGGCCAGCAATATTCATCTTTTCCACCAAATAGCAGAATACCCTGAGGTAGTGGGTGCAATAGACTGCACGCACATATGCATCAAAGCACCACCCAGTAAGTGGGGTAGGGTCTACATCAACTGCAAGGACTTCCCCTCCATCAACTGCCAGGTCATGTGCGATGCCCAGGGCATATGTGTGTGCTGGCTGCCCTGGAAGCTATCATGATTCCCACATCTGGCATCTGACGCAGCTGTACCAGAGATTTGCCAGTGGGGACATCCCTGATGGTCACCTAGTGGGGGATGCTGGATCTCCACTGGAACCGTGGCTGATGACACCCATCAGAAATGCACACACACCTGAACAAGAACTCCATAATGAGGTGCACGCACAAACAAGAAACATAATTGAGCATGTGTTTGGGATGCTCAAGTCGCAGTTCCAGTGCCTGGACACATCTGGTGGAGCCTTGCAGTACTCACCAACTACATGTGCCCAGATTGTCATGGTATGTGCCATGCTACACAAAATGATCCTGTGGAAACAGCTGCAGCAGGAACAGCATGGGACAGGGCCAAACAGTGCCCCCCACCATTGCCAAGGCCTGCACAGGCACAGCATGACTCGGAGGAGGAACAACCTGAGCCTGCCCCAGTAGGCAGAAGGAGGCGTGCCCAGTATGCCCTGGCCTTGGGAAAGAGGCAACGCATAGCACATACACTGACTCAGTAGGAACCCTGGAAATGACACCTCTCTCTGACTTGCATATACAGTAAAAGGGATGCCCAACTTGACACTACCTGTTTTCAAACATGTATAGGGAGTGTACTATGTGCATCCAACATAGGCAGCCCTGCAGCACCACCTGAGGCATGAGTGCCCTATTCTAAGCAATATAAAGCACTGCTAACCATATTTTACCAGTATTGAGCATATTTAAATACAATTGCGCATAGCTGCGCACCATGCTAACCAGTGCAACATCGGGCAATGTTGGGCAATGTTAGGCAAAATCGAGCAAAGTCGGGTAAACATGCTCACACCTGCTTTACTGTTCCTTAACCAGTCAGGTTTGCCCAGCAGGAAAATAAAAAGCAGTGACAGGGCTCAAACTCAGGATACTGTGCACTATAGTCACAGTACTGAACCACTAGGCCATGAAAGCATTTCACTGGCACAGACACAACTTAAGTCACTCACACATACCAGTTGGGGGGGTCACATACCTAATAGTCACAGCCAGCAGGACAATTGTAGACAAACGCAAACACAAACAAATGCTGTATCAAGCCCTGTGAAGAGGCATATGAGTAACCTCCCCCAGGCCTATGCAGACAGATAACAGCAGGCCAGGCAGTGTGATGTGGGTTGGGTAGGCTATGAAGTCACAAACTAATATGCATGTAATTGGAAGCTAAGGACTGTAGTACAGTGGTATGCCTCAAGCCAGTACGATAGGCAACAGTACAGACTGAAATGGAGTACCTGGCATAGCAGTGCTGGCCTAGCAAATGTGTATAAGTGTCAGGTGTACCCCTCATCCTATGTACACCCACAGTAACAATCAGGTGTGTCCCCTGGGTAGAAATGTACAAATAATAGCTGTCCCCCCGGATGTAGAAATGTTGATAAGTCTATGCAAATTGACTCATGGAAGCCCTGCAGGCACAGCGTGCTTCCTGTCAATGTACAACACAAAGGTGAGCCCTGAAGTAAAAACCAACTTGATTTTTCACACACACATAGTGTATATGCCCATAGTGGACATGCTCACACACACAAACAAATTTAGCAAATGTCAGTCAACAGCATACTGAAAGGTCATACAGGGCATGCTCACACACTTAGGCTATGTCTGAGTGCAGCAGTAGGCCACACATATCTGGCAGTTGCAGTTCTTACTCCAGACACTTGTCACTATTCACCAATCCTGCCTTGCGCACACAGTGATATGAAAACAGACCCATATAATATATTGGACCCCTGTCATAATCAAACTATGTACTACAAGTACTTAAGTTGTTCAAAGAAAGTGAAAATCCAAAGAAGATCAATAAATCTCTGATCAGTATCATCAAGAAACAATGAACACTCCTAACATTATCCAAGTCATGTTCTGGCAAAAATATTGCCAAAAAGTCCATAGACAACCATGAAGCTTTCTTTCGCTATGTCATAAATATCAATGTAAACTCATATATGTTCCGAGTCAGTGCAAAGTGTAAATGAATACATGTACATGACTGACATTGTCAACATCTTGCCCGACAGGTTCATACATATTTACCCCCCTCTCACTGACAAAAGGGCCCATTACCATACCTGGAGATTGTGAAAACCCAGAAATCACATATACACTGGTTAAACAGCTCTATCTAAACCTAAAAACATGGTGTCTATGGGATAACATGGTTTCCCTGGCTGTGTCATATGTGAACTCCAAAACAAACAGACCCTGCACCTGAACAGTCTGTTGAGACTCACCTTCTGTACAGGATATGAAACTGTTGAATGGGTTACAGCAATGTTTGGCTCACTCCACAAGTGTTGGTACACAACAGACCATGGGAACTATTGTCTTATAAGCCTAATAAGCCTGATCTGCAAGGTCAAGGAGTCCATCATTATGGAACTCATAAACAGAGCTATTGGGAGCCTACAAACACCCAACCCTACCCATTTTGGTTTGGTCAGGGGCAGATCATGGTTCCTATACCTACTAGACAGTTTTCAAGGCAGTTACCCAGGACATACATCAATGAAATCAGCCACACACGGCCTACATAGACCTTGAAAAGCCCTTTTCCAACATCCCACACACATGTCATATCCACAAAATCAACAACCTGTGCATAAACACGTATATCATCTAATGGATTGCCAACTGGTGCACAGATAGATCCCACAAGGTAAGCATTTTGGTCTCCCTGTTGGACTGTAAGCTGGTAACAACTGCTGTCCCCCATGGCTCAGTCCTGGGACCCCTCCTGTCTGGTGTATACTTTTCAGAAATACAGTCAAACACATGAGGGCTATGGTTAGCAAAGTTTGTGGATGACTGCAAAAAGGTTGTCATAAGCGATGTTTGGGACAACAGAGACATCCTTAAAAAGGGGTCTCAGTCAGACAGATGTGGTGTCAAAATTATGGCCTTGAGCTACAATCATACAAATACCACATAGGTGCCAACACCCTAAATATGGAGGTAATAATAAGGGATCTATGGACACATGTGGATAGTCATCTCTACTTTCAGAAACACATTCACAAAGTGGTTAGAAAATCATGCTATGTGTTCCCACAAATTGCCAAGGTCTTTGCATGTAGATCAAAGGAGGTTCCCTCTACTCATAAGTCATCAGACCCATCAGAGAGTATCATGGTACACTTGCGATTAATCTGACTAGGCACCTTCAGCAGCTGGAAAGACCACTGAAGTACCTCAACAAGAGGATTACTGGCCTCAAACAGTTGGCCCATGCAACAAGACTGAATTTAACTCAATCTGTACTCTGTTGCATACTGTCTACTCAGGCGATCTCTGCCCAACAGACAGGTCCATGTCCAATGCAGAACTGATGTACATGCGCTATCTGAAGTAAACCCAAGCTCACTGTGTCACATGCTCTAGGGATATCATCATCACAACAATAAACAGAACATGTTGGAGGGACACATTACTAACTCACAGACTTCCCTTGCTTTGGAACAGGCTCCCAACCTGCATTAAGCTGAGTCCCTCACTGACACTCTTCCAGAGGAGCCTTGATGAGTGTATGTGAAACTGAACTGTCACACCATGGATCACTTCACCAGCTCTACTACACAGAGGCCTAGGGAACTAATTCTATGTGTGGTGATACCTGCACACTCTGGCCATACTAATATATGCCTTCAGGCAGATAGCCTATTACCTACCTATGTACCTATATATATGTAGGGGAACACAGTATAATAAGCCAAAGATGGATGGGCAGAGATGTGTGTAAGAGGGTGACCATGACAGGGAGCCATCCAGGACTGTCCCACCCAGCACACATCCCAATGGCACAAAAGACATGAGGTGCACATCTCACCCACCCTACTATCTGTAGACATGTACCTGTCACATAGGTTCATAGGTATGTAGTAGATTATCTTCACAAAGGCATATATTAGCCTAGGCAAGTTGTGCAGCTTTCACCACCCCATTGGGTAGTCTCATAAGCCCTAGTTCTAATAGTTAGTACCCTAAGCCCCTTTCTAGTGGGGCTGCTGATGTGATGCCTGGAGTGAATTGTCTGTTTCCCATCCACTCATCAAGGTTCCTATTGAAGAGCGTCAGTGAGGGGCTCTGTCTGATATACATTGGGACTCTGTTCCATAGTAAGGCAAGTGTCTGGGATGGTACTCTATTTCACTAGCATGTTGTATTCATTGTTGTGATGAGGTTCATATCCCTGGGGTGTGTAGTGTGACTCAATTTTATTATCCGTAGATGGAGCATGTTCAACAGTTATGTGTTGGACATGGCTCTGTATGTTAGGCAGAGTGTGCTTCTGAGTAGGCTGTATGCAACATATTTAGTTTTACCAGTTGTGTTGCATAACACAACTGTTTGAGGCCAGTAATCCTCTTGGTGATGAGGTACCTCTGTGGTCTCTACAGCTGCTGGATATGCTTAGTCGAGTACATCCAAAATGGTGCATTGTACTCAATGATGGGTCTGATGACTTAAGAGTAGAGGGCCACCACTATCTCTTTTGATTCTGATGCAAACCTTTTGTTGATTAGATGGGCCACATAGGATTTCCCAATCACTTTGGCAACATGGTTGTCAAAGGAAAGATGACTATCTACTTGTGTCCCCAGATCCCTTATTACCTTGTCAGTTTTAAGGGAGTAACACCTATGTGGTAGTTTGTGGGTGCTTTGTTTTCACCAAAGGGGATTACTATACATTCTTCCACATTGAGCTTGAGGCCATGATTCTGACAACACACATCTGTCTCATAGAGTCCCTTCTGGAGAATATTTGTGTCATCCAGGGAATCTATTATGGCAAACACTTTACAGTTCCCAGTAAACTTAGCCAACCACAACCCTCCTGTGTTGGCATGTACTTTTTAGAAGTCTATACCAAACAGGAGGGACCCCAGGTATGAACCCTGGGGGACACTAGTTGTTACCGGCGTAGAGTCTGACATGTAGCCAGCAACTCTTAATCTGTGGGATCTATCTGTGAACCAGTTTTCAATCCATCTTGTGATGTACGGATTCATGCCCAGGTTAGTGAGTTCATCTATGAAAAATGACTGGGGAATGGTGTCAAAAGCCTTAGCGAGGTATAGGTAGGCTGTGTGGAGCTCATTTCAATCATCTGTAGCCTGGGTAACTGTCTCAAAGAAATCCACCCAGTTCAGGAGGCATGATCTGCATTTGACAAAGCCAAACTGGGTATGCTCAACTGTGTGAAGGTTCCCAATGTCTTTATTGTTGACTTCCATTGTGATTGGCTTCATTGCCTTGAAGATCAGACTCTTCAGGCTCATAGAGTGTGAATGCCAAGGGTCTTTTGTGGCCCCACCCCTGTGGAGTGGGAAGAATGTTGCTGTGAAACATTCTATGGGTACATATCCTGTAGAGAGCATGTAGAGAGAGGTGTAGGTATCCTTGATGAATATGGATACATCCCCACCCTATGTGCTATGATCCAGGTTCTGATGCTGGAAGGTATGGAATGAGTAGTATCCTGGTAGTGCTGGTGTGCTCTCTGGAGCCTTGAATTAGGTTTCTGTTACTGCACAGATATCAATATTCTCCATACTGAGAAGTGCCTCGAATGTGTGCATTTGGAGGCTGAGACTTCTGGCAATGAGTAGCATTTAGCTCACTTTGTGGTTGTTTGTGTTGGTTATGGTGTTTGGTTTGTCCTGAGTGACTGGTGTTCCACACCTGAAGTTAATGCCTCATTGGTCAGATCTGACCATAAGCTAATTACCCTACATATCCATATTCTGCCCCCACCCCCCATTAAGGAAACCATGTTAAAAAATTTCTACAAAGTCAACTTCATGCTTCTTAAGACAGAGGTGGTGAACTTCAGGACACCCATGCAGATGGACAGTACAGTTACGACTACTGAATCCTACACAATTGCACTTTATAAGCACTTACATAAGTGCATGGATCATGCTATCCCAAACAGAACCAAGATGCTATGCTCCAAGAAAAGGAAGCCAATCTGGTGGTCCCCTGCCATAAACAAACTGCACAACAGAAGGAAGAAACTATTGCAAAAGAGGGTAAAATCTTATGAGTGGAGGAGCTCGCTGGTCAGCCTCAGTAAGAAGATGCGATCCCTGATAAAATCCTCGAAAGCTAGTTACGAAAACAAAATTGCCACTGATTCAAAAACAACCACAAAGCATTCTATAGCTATGTCAAGAATCTCAATGGCAACACTCAGATCTGCTCTGAGTTACAGCACAATGGCACTAAATATATAGACCCAACTGATATTACCAACATCCTGGCAGATAGGATCAGTGCTAACTTTACCCCCCTCTCACCCATGAAAAGCCCATCTCTATACCGGAAGAATGCAAAGTTGCTGTTATCACAGCTGCACAGGTAAAAACACTCTCCAAAGCCAGGAACACAGCATCCATGGGACCAGATAACATCCCAGGCTGCGTTCTACATGAACTATGGAATGAACTGGCACCACACCTAAGTACCATGTTCAATCATAGCCTCACCTCAGGCTTTGTGCCTGCTGAATGGTGACAACATACTGGACCTAATCATCACCAACATGGGGGAATCGGTGTTCCACACCAGAGGTAAACCCCTCGCTGGTAAGATCAGATCATAAAGTAATCACACTGGACATTCACATCCCGACCCCACCCCCAGTCAAGGAAACCACTGTGAAAAACTTTTCAAAAGCAAACTTTACACTTCTCAAGACCAAAGTGGAAAGTTTCAAAGCCCCCTTGCTACAGGATAATGCTATCCAATCCGCAGAATCCTTTACAAATGCATTGTATGACCATCTACAGGGATGCATGGATCGAGCCATCCCAAGTAAAACCAAGACTCACTCCTCCAAAAAGAGGAAACCAGTCTGGTGGTCCTTGGCCATAAATAAGCTATACAACAGAAGGAGGAAACTACTACATGATAGAGCAAAATTCCAAAAAGGAAAGGCATCACTGATCATTATTAGCAAGAAACTACGATCGCTCATAAAATCATCCAAGGCCAGTTTCTAAAGAAAAATTGCCAAGGACTCTAAAGATAACCACAAAGCCTTCTTTAGCTATATCAAACATTTAGGTGGCAACTCTCAGATATGCTCTGAGCTACTGCAAAATGGCAAAAAATACACTGAACCAACTGCCATTGCCAACATCCTGGTGGACAAGTTCAGTGCAAACTTCACCACCCCACCCCCAAAAGGGCCCGTGTCCATCCCAGAAGAATGCAGAGCCCCAGACATCAAGGACATGCAGGTAAAAACAGCCCTCTCCAAACCTAAGAACACCGCATCAATGGGACCGGACGGTGTCCCAGGCTGCGTCTTACACAAGCTCCAAAAGGAACTAAACCCTCACCTAAATTCACTGTTCAGACTCAGCCTTACCACAGGCTATGTACCCAAAGAATGGCGTACAGCAACAGTCATCCTGCTCTACAAAGGTGGTGCCACAACAGAACCTGGGAACTATTGCCCTATACGCCTGACCAGCCTGGTCTGCAAAGCTATGGAGCAAATTATCATGGAACTCATAAACAGAGACATTGGGAACCTCCAGACACTGGACCTTACCCAATTCGGCTTTGTTAAAGGCAGATCCTGCCTCCTAAACCTAGTTGACTTCTTTGAAACAGTTACAAAGGCCATAGATGAAGGGAAGGTAGTCCACACAGCCTACCTGGACCTCACTGAGGCCTTCGACACCATTCCCCACTCCGGCATCATAGACAAGCTTACCAGCTTGAACATTAACCCCTATGTCACGAGATAGGTGGCCAACTGGCTCACGGATAGAACATACATGGTCAGAGTTGCGGATGCCATGTCCGACTCTAAATCAGTCACAAGTGGCATCCCACAGGGCTCGGTCCTGGGACCCCTCCTGTTCAGTATATACTTCTCTGAGGTACAGGCAAGCATGGGAGGACTATGGCTGACCAAGTTCACAGATGACTGCAAACTGGGGGCCATAATCGACTCTCCAGCTTACACAGACATCCTCCAGAAGGGTCTTACAGAGACAGATACCTGGTGTCAAAACCATGGCCTCAGGCTGAATGCCAAAAAAATGCATAGTCATCCCCTTTGGAAAAAACAAAGTGCCCAAGAATTACCACATAGGTGATAATCCACTAGGTATGGAAAATGTAATTAGGGACCTGGTGACCCAGGTAGATAGTAACCTGTCCTTTGATAATCACATTGCCAAAGTGGTTAGAAATTTCTTCTATGTAGCCCACCTAATCACGAAAGGGTTCACCTCTAAATCAGGAGAGGTCATTGTGCCCCTCTACTCATCACTCATTAGGCCCATAATAGAGTACAATGCCCCATTTGGTATGTACCTTAATCGGCACATGCAACAGCTGGTAAGACCACAGAAGTACCTCACCAAGAGGATCATGGGCTGCAAAGAGATGCCCTATGCAGCTCGACTAAAGAAACTCCAGCTCTACTCGGTTGCTTACTGCCTGCTCAGAGGTGATCTATGCCTGACGTATAAGGCCATATCCAACCCGGAATTAATGGACATGCTCCACCTCAAGAAAACCAAATCTCTTAGAGCCACACGCTCCAGTGAATTAAACCTCAGCACAGTAATAAACAGGATGTGCTGGAGGGATAGATTCCTGTCCCAGAGACTTCCCTCGTTCTGGAATAGAATCCCAGTTGAAGTTAGGCAGAACCCCTTGCTGACTGTCTTCAAGAAGAATCTTGACGAGTGGATGGGAAATTGTAAATTTACCCCTGGGATCACTAAAGTGGCCCTGCTAGACAGAGGCCCAGGAAACTAATTTAAAAGAGAGGCGAAAGCCAACACATTCTGGCTAGGCTTATAAATGCCCTTGGGCAGATAGCTAGTACCTACCTATGAACCTGTGAACCTACATGCTGTAGGGACCTAAACCTTGTCACCACAATAAACAGAACATGCTGGAGGGATAGATTCCTGTCCCAGAGACTTTCCATACTCTGGAATAAACTACCTATCTATTATCAAACAAAGCTCCTCATTAGCACTGTTCAAGAAAAATCTTGATGATTGGATGGGAAATAGGTACTTCACCCTGGGGATCACTTCTGTGTCTCTGCTCGACAGTGGCACAGGAAAATAAATTTCTTGGGTGGCAAAAACCAGGGTACCTTTTTGGCTGGGCTTGTATAGGCCCCAGGGCCGATAGCCTAGTACCTGCCTATGACCCTATGAACCTTTGAGCCTTGCCTAAAAAAGGTAATATGGGGACAGCAAGAGCCTTGGCCAGGATTCAGAAGCATAGGGGTGACAGGTGCAAACCATCTGTAGCGAAGCAACAAGGCTTGATTATCATGTCATCACAGGCAGACAGAGACTGGATCCCCTTTGAATAACACCAGAAGCTCAGCCAATTGTTGAAGTTTATCCTCTTTCTATTATATTGTAGTATCATGTAGGTGAAGGTAAGATGCTACTCAAGGTCAGGGTCATACCAGCCTGGGCTACATGATCATAGAGCTACTCTATATCTCTTGTCATGTTGTCCTGGGAGGTATGTCTCAGATCATTCACACTGACATGTACAAAGAACACGTCATATATGTACCTGTTCTGGAGTGATGTAAGTGTTTGTGTTATGTGGTGGATCATAGCACCTGACAGACAACTGACAGTAACCTTCCTCTTGCCCAGCCAAGTGCGTGGAACATCTGTGTGCCTGACTATTACTAGTGTGTTGGGTATGTTGCTTTGCCTTAGGGCCTGCTTTGGTGTATTATGTGTTTTCTGGCGTGTGCTTGGAGGTGCATGTTGCTTGCTTGTCTGCTTAGGAGGATACTCTCTCTTTTTCAGATTATTATTTGTATTCTCCGAGTATGGTAATGTGTATTTATGTGTGTGTTTTGCTGGTGCTTATATTGTAGGTCTATGTGATACAGTTGGTGTTGTGGTTGTATGACCCTACTCCTCTTGACTGTATTGTCCAGTACTGGGTTGATAGAGCTTAGCCACTGGTTTGACCCTGTATGTGCCAGCATGTGGTGCATCAACCCATATATGATATGGTCATGGCCTATGCATACAAAACACTCACAATACACCTAGTATGATAAGCCTGCTGAGGTTAGCAAATGTGAAAAAAACCTTTGTGCTAACTGTCAGCAAGTAATGTCTGTATTGCACCCTGTAACTCCATATTGCTTGCTGAAGTGTAAAGACGTACTTAGTTTGGATTAAAAACACCGCACTTGCCAACTGTGTGTGTGTGTGTGTGTGTGTGTGTGTGTGTGTGTGTGTGTGTCTGTCTGTCTGTCTGTCTGTCTCTCCCTGGGGAGAGAGCAACCTTTTTGGAGACTACTCACACCCCTTAAAAGTGGTATACTCATCTTTAAGTCTCATGATGTCATCATCCTACAAATATACCTGTGGAAAGGAGAAATCCCAGTAATATGTACAGCGCGTTGTGTAAATGTGTACTGCTGTAATATCATAATGTAGTTAAGTAGGAGTTTGAATCTTGCACTTGCCAACTGTGTGTGTGAGTCTCCCTGGGAAGGGACAACCTTTTTGGAGACTACTCACACCCCCTAAAAGTGGTATACTCATCTTTGTCAAGTCTGATGATGTCACCATCCTACAGATATACCTGTGGAAAGGAGAAATCCCAGTAATGTGTATAGCGCGTTGTGTAAATGTGTACTGCTGTAGTAGCATAATGTAGTTAGGTAGGGGTTTGAATCCTGCACTTGCCAAGTGTGTGTGTGTGTGTGTGTGTGTGTGTGTGTGTGTGTGTGTGTGTGTGTGTGTGTCTCTCTCTCTCTGGGGCGGAACAACCTTTTTGGAGACTACTCACACCCCTTAAAAGTGCTATACTCATCTTTGTCAAGTCTGATGATGTCACCATCCTACAAATATACCTGTGGAAAGGAGAAATCCCAGTAATGTGTATAGTGCATTGTGTAAATGCATACTGTTGTAGTATCATAATGTAGTTAGGTAGGGGTTTGAATCCTGCACTTGCCAACTGTGTGTGTCTCCCTGAGGAGGAGCAACTTTTTTGGAGACTACTCACACCCCTTAAAAGTGGTATACTCATCTTTGTCAAGTCTGATGATGTCACCATCCTACAAATATACCTGTGGAAAGGAGAAATCCCAGTAATGTGTATAGTGTGTTGTGTAAATGCATACTGTTGTAGTATCATAATGTAGTTAGGTAGGGGTTTGAATCCTGCACTTGCCAACGGTGTGTGTGTCTCCCTGGGGAGGAGCAATCTTTTTGGAGACTACTCACACCCCTTAAAAGTGGTATACTCATCTTTGTCAAGTCTGATGATGTCACCACCCTACAAATATACCTGTGGAAAGGAGAAATCCCAGTAATGTGTATAGCGTGTAATCTAAATGCGTACTGCTGTAGTATCATAATGTAATTAGTTAGGGGTTTGAATCCTGCGCTTGCCAACTGTGTGTCTCCCTGGGCAGGAACAGCCTTTTTGGAGAATACTCACACCCCTTAAAAGTGGTAAACTCATCTTTGACAAGTCTGATGATGTCACCATCCTAGAAATATACCTGTGGAAAAGTGAAATCCCAGTCGTGTATAGCGCATTGTGTAAATGCATACTGCTGTAGTATCATAATGTAGTTAGGAAGGAGTTTGAATCTCGCACTTGCTGACTGTGTCTGTGCTCCAGGTGTGTGACACTGTTGGTCAATGTGGAGTGGGTTTTGATTTTTCTAGTGTATGACATATCACAATGACAACTGTATGTGCATTACGCATGTAAGGTAGCTGTGGGGCAAATCCATATACATACATGTGACCTCAATTATTTCATAGGTGGGTACTCCACTTTCTCCATGAACACATCTGTTATCTTTGCCAGAGCATGCTGGAGCTTTCCAGACCTGAGGTCACTTCTGTATGCTTGTGACAAGCTTAGCCACTGCAGTGATCCCTGGGCTATGTCTTCTGTTTCACATCCACTCATGACAGTTTCTATTGAAGAGTGTGAGTGAGGGTTTATGCTTGAGGTATATTTGAAACCAGTTCCAAAGCAAGCAAAGTCTGGCAAAGATGACTAATCATTATAGGTGTGCAACAACCTCTGTGGATCTGCATGCAAACCCTTTATTGCTTATGTGATCCACAGAGGGATTTCCAAAACCCTTTGGTAATGTGATTATCAAAGGAGAGATGACTAAACACATGGCTCTATGTATACATTAGTACCCGTTCCACATTTTGGGGGCTACTACCTATGTGGTACACTGGGGATACTTTGTTTTCTAAAAGTGGATAACTATGCTTTCTTTGGCTTATAGCTTTATAGCATGAGTTTGACACCAGGTATCTGTCTCTGTGATACCCTTTTGGAGGATGTGTGTGTCATCTGGAGAATAAAGTATAGCCCACAGTATGCATTTTCATCAAATGTGGGCAGACATATCCCACTGTGTTTGTTTGTACCTAAGAAAGCTATATGCCAAACAGGAGTGGTCCCAAGACTGAGTGCAGGTGAATACCACTTGTTACTGGCATAGAATAGTACATGGAGGCTGCAAATGTTACTGTGTGTCCTACATCTGTGCGTCAGTTGTCAAGCCATCATCTAACAATCGTTTATGGTCAGTCTGTTGAGGTTATGTATAATACCAGAATGTGGGATGGGTATGAATTGCTGGTGAGATATAGCTTGGCTGTGTTGACCTCCCCTCCCTCACCTGTAGCCTTGTTAACTGGCTTGAAGTCTACTAGGTGTAGGAGCCATGATCTGGCCTTTAGAGAGCCTAGGTGGATATGGTGCAGTGTTTGCAGGTTCATAATGTCTCTGTTAATGAGTTCCATAATGCTGTGCTCCATAGCCTTCCAGATAACATTTGTCTGGCTTATAGGGTGAGAGTTTCCAGGATCTGTTGTAGTTCTACCCTTAATCAATTTATGTTAACATTTGCACTGGGTGTGACGAGGGTGGACAGGTTTAAGAATAAGTATATTAGAGAGTCAGGCCAGGTTTGAAGGTTAGTAGACCAAGCCAGATAGGCAGGATTAAGTTGGTTTGTACATGTGCTGAGGAGGGATGCAGAGTATATTGCGAAATAGATGCTAAGGATGAAGCCGCCAGGTAACAGGAAAAGAGGAATGCCTAAGATGAGGTTTATGGCTGTGGTGAGAGAGGACATGCAGGTGGATGGTATGACAGCACAAGATGCAGAGGGCAGGAAGATATGGAAACAGATGATCTACTGTGGTGACCCCTAATGGGAGTATCCGAAAGGAGAAGAAGAAGAAGACGTTGTAGCTCAACCCTTGTGGACTCTGAACACCATTACCATGTGTCATTCCACAAGTATGTAACCTGTATAGAGGCTGCATCTGGACAGAGTGTTTAGGTGAGTGGTGACTTCATATGTCAGCTTGTGTATGACACAGCCAGGGACACTGTCCAGTACCATTGCCACTGTGGTTTGGACTTTGGTAAAGAGATGTTTTAACTAGAGTGTCTGTGAATCATCAGGTTTTACATTCTTCAGGTCTGGAAATGTGGCCCTTGTGTAACAACAGAGTGGTGAAATCCGCATTCAAACTGTCTGACAAGGAATTGGTAATGTCAGTCAGATAAGTGTACTTTGTGACCATTTACATTAACTGTGACCTGATCTGAGATTTCCCCTGTAGATTATAAACAACACTAAAGAACGCTTTAGTGTTGTCTTTGGAATCCTTGCTATTTTGTATTTTGAAGCTTGCCTTGTATGTTTATTGAGGGATTGTATTTTCCCAATGATACTGACCAGAGAGGTTATCTCTTCTTGGTATGTAACTCTTTTGTGGTGCAACTTCACACCTTCTATTATATATTTAGTTTATGGCAGGGGTCCATGAGACTAATGTACTTTTACTGTATAAGTGAGAATTTCTTGTGTTTGTGATAGCACGGTCCATGCAACTCTGTAGGTGAACAGTGTGCATTACTAAAGGATTATGCAGCTGGGACAGTGTTAACCTTAGTAATGCAAACCATTGACAGATAGCAACAACAGCATCACCCACAGCACAGTGTCAACCTGTGTCATACACACACATGCGTACTCAAGTTCCAAAATGTGTGTAGTGCAATGCATTCTGGCCACCAGTAAAAACTATGGGTGTTAACACTGGCCAATACAGGGCATGTCACCCTGCCCATGTGTCTAATATGCATGTACATGCAGACAGTACACCTCCACCATGTTCACAAATGTAAAGCTGCAAACCTGTGCTGCATACACCCCACACTTACTGTCCACTGTATAACACATGCTAACACAACTACACACATCAGCCAAGTGGCACATGGGCAGACAAAACACAATTGGAATAAACACTGGTGAAAACAATACAACATTGCTAATTACAACTTTAATGCATCATGCCTGCTCAGTTACACCTTCAAGTATATCATTACACTTTACTGCTGACAACATGCTACACATCCAACCATTGCTATACTTTATTAAAGTCACCCTGTGTATCAGCACCATGTTAGCCTGTTCCTGCATAAATGTTACAGATCACAGGATGTGGCACATATTTCATCATTTGCACAGGGTGTGTTGTTGGTTTGCCAGAGGCCTAAACTGAGCCATACAATCGACATGTGTGTGTGAGTGTGTGTGTGAGGGCCATGAGTACTGTTATGGTCCAATGTTGATGTAATGTGTGCGGGTATGTGTTTGGCCTAGGTTTCTGGTTTATTTGTGTGTGTCTGCATGTACACAGTTCCACCATGTGGCTGCCATATACGGGGATTTGTGAGACAGCTACAGACTGTACATGGCAGTATTTATAGATCACTGTCTCTGGCCACGGATACAGAACCTGTGCCTGGCAGGGGTGCTATAGACAGTATCAGGTACTAATCCAGATTGGGTACTATCCGAAGAGGTTGACATATGTGCACTGGATCCAGGTCCCTACTGGGACTGGCCAGAGCCACATGCACATGGTCTACTAGGATGGTCTATGGACAGCCCCCCCCAACATTGCTGGGACTGGTACTGGCACTATGGGAGCTGCTGTGACTTGCTAGATGTCCACGGCGACCTCCAGCTGCTGATGTTGCTGGCATACATCCACATCGATGTCTCAACCATCCCGCACTGTCCTGACACATGGACATGACATTGTGGAGGACATCCAATGTCTCACCCCAACGTCTATCAATGACCTCAGTGTAGTTACATATGGCACCTGCTAGGTCATGGATACTGTCATTTACAGAGGTGTTATGAGCCCTTTGTGCCCTTAGTCCCTGTCTGGTGTACCGCTCCATTCATGTCTGTGCCTCCATGACAGCCTGGAACATGCATGTAGTAGAAAGAGGTGTGGCATGTCTGCCAGGGGCATGATGACCAGCAGTGCTCTGATGAGAACCCCTGGGCATCTGCCTATGCGGTACCGTTCCAGACATCTGGCTTTGGCTGCTGTGTCCTGATACATGTGGCATAGATACCACACTGTCCTGGCCAGTGCCAACTGTACACTGTCCCTCAGCTAAGGGCAATGGTGATGATGGATATACAGGCAGTATGACTGTGTGCATGGATGGGGTGGAGACTTGTGTAGTGGCAATTGGTGGCCCAACAACAGACCCTAACAAACCTGCCTGTACCTCAACACACCTATCCTCATCATCACTGTCTGTCTCAGTGACATCAGGTTCCCTGCTGTACTGATCCAGCCCCACCTCGGCACCTGTGAGAGGAAAACAGGAAAAATACTTTAAGACCTGAACATGACTTCAGACCACATGCGCACATGCACACATGCACACATGCACATGCACACATGCACACATACAAAAATACACTCCTGCCTAAAGCAGACACACACAACACCAGCAATATCAGAACATACACAATAGCAGGTGATGGTGGGGTACAGTATCACAAGCAATACAGTCATATCACACATGTCAGCATGCAGGACATGTGTTGCTCAGCAGCATGCAGTGCAAGTGTAGACAGTCCTTGTTACTAACAGTATACATGGCTTTGATGCATGTGTTTTGTTATTAGGTGATGCCCCCCCCCCAGAATACAATGCATACATGGACACATCATTGCTGTGCAGGTATTCATAACCCTGTAATGTACTGTGCACACATAACTCACAGGTGTACATACCATTGCTGGATGTGTATCTGTGTGTCAAATAGGTATCCAATGCTGATTACAGCCTCTGTGTCTTTAGCAAATAATTGTGGATACATTTTTAGCACATGCATGATGAGTATTCACACAACATCATCAGTGGTGCATGGATAATTGATGGAATACCATTGGGCCACATACCCAATGTATGGTACGTATGGTGGATGTAGATCATATTGTGGACATGCCAGTCTCATCCATGACATGGCATGCTAAAACACAACTGCATATTTAAACACTACACATACCCAATGTGTGTCATATGACCTAGCCACTCAATAACATCACAAGACATATATGTGTCAGTTGTGCAAATGGTGATTGGTATGCATATTGTTTAGAGGTGCATATGTGTGCACACACGCAACATTAAGGTGTATAGCAATGAAAGCTATGTGTAGTACTGTGGTTACAATAACTGGATGGGGTACAGTACCGTAGGCCATCATCATGAAGCATCATGTGGTCACTCAAGGCTACAAATGTTTCCCAAACCAGCACTAATCATGCTGTGCCAGAACTGTACTACCTTGGCTACATTCACCATTTCACAAGCAGTTGTTACATGAGTTTGTAACGAGACCAATAAGGAGCATTCCCTGACATGAATGTGTAGTATGTTGCAGAGTGTTTAAATGCCCCATGATAGGCCTCTACCCCTCAGGTATATTATGTGTAATGTGTGAATGATATTTTGGATACTGGAGTGTGTCTTTACAGAGGGTTTGGGAATCCTTTATGTGTAGCATGTTAAAATGCTCTGTGTATGACATAGATGTGTATGTTATGTGCATGTTGAGTATCAACTGTGCCTATCCAATGGTCACTACAGTCTAGCCACATTTGTTTGAGATGGTCTGGGTATTGCATGTGTTTGAGGCAGCTAATCACATTAGTGAGATGTGCGTGCTCTTACACCAAACATGCACAGCAAGCATTATGGGTAGGTGTGTTACATGTGGCATGGCCTACATCTTAACTATGACATGCACTTTTTATTTACAATAATAAATGTAGAACACACTCACCAGCATCTGCCCGCTGCCTTGATGTCACCCCAGAGGGACCTACATAGAGATGAGACAGTTTGTCAGTAGCCACAACTGTGGCATTGCTACTGTGTGTTTGCAATCTTACAGTACAACAATAGTTTACATTCACAGGGCTACAGATTATGTTCCAAATGATCAGTATTGCACAACAACAGGCTCCACATCTTTGAATGACACACTCCACATCTCACATATGCATGATCTACCAATACAGTTAACAGTAGTCTACAGATATGCCATGATACCTGCATGCTCCAGTTGTGCTTGCTGGGTGGCTCCAACCTCCATCATGGTTTATATCTGCTGCTGTTGTTGTTGGGCAGGTGCCACCAGGCTCAGGAGCAGCTCCTCTACTCTGGTGAGGGGGGGATGGATATTAACACCACCTCCTGTTGCAAGCTGTTGTCTACACACATCAGCAGCACACTGACAGACATGTCTGAGAAGATCACTGCAGTGGTGGTGTATCTGCTCATATGTCCGGTTATGCAGGCCTACCTCATTTACCCTGCGGACAACATCTTGCCACATTGCTGTACGCTCCTGCTGGTCCTGGCTGGTTCATGAGAACATGAGACGGTAGTGCTGAATCATACTGCTAGTAATATAATTTTCAGCACTAATGTAACTTGGGTTCCTGCAATGGGCCATGATCCCTGGAAGACATAAATATGAAAATATGTCTGAGCAAGTCATATGGCACATTTAACATTATACAGTACAGATATCACTGAACTGCCATATATAGCAACCTATTAGCTAACCGAAAGTGAAGCACTGTAACTGCCACTTATGACTGCTCACCCCACAACTGCTTGAAAGTGCCTTGCTCACTCTCTATCTAATGAACCATGTTCTACACAGCAACAAAATAAAATCACTATATAAGACTATACAAGAGTACCTTGCACACTGTATGCAACACGATGCACCACCTAGCCACAGCAGATATACATCAAGCTGATGTGTAAAGAAATATATCATCCATCACAATCAGTGTAAGGTCCAGTAAATGTATTACTATTATACCACACAATTTTTTAATGGCAAACCCATGGCCAAAATATGTGCACAATTGGGAATATAGGTCGCATACTGCTGTAGTACACTATGAATGTTGCTAGATACGCAGTTATATGTTTTACCACACATATGTCAAAGGACATGTTACAGACATACCCACACACACATCAGACATAATTACAGGACACAAAGGTATGACAACCCAGATAAGCTTTCAGTGTGTACTATACAGTATTGTGTGTCAGTACTTACACAACCTTAATCTTGAGAAATGTAATCTGTGATGAATACAGGGATCATACAAAACAGTGGATGCAAGCAATGTGGACATACACCATACTTTGCTGTACAGGCCCAGAGCTTCAAGTAGTACTACAGTACACGCAGGATTTGGATTCAACATCAGTACCAATCAATAATCATAGATGTAGTGCTTTAGCCTCCAATGACACACCCTAGTTAAAATCGATGGACTTAATCACACTGTATGCAATAGCACTTGTTCTGCCTAGCAACAGAATACACAGCTTTTGCTAGGATCAAAGCAAGGACCCATAATACCATGACATAAACAGTTTCCCACTAAGCTATCCCACAGATACATATCTTTGACGTATTCACAAACATATTGACCATCACAGTCAGTCAAGAGTACAGAGAATCTATTGCAACAAGTAGATGTAGGTGTGTATGAGTATATATAACTATATATATATATATATATATATATATATATATATATATATATACATAAATATATATATATATATATATATATATATATATATATATATATATATATATATATATATATATATATATATATATATATACACATACACACATCCATTGGTGTACATATACATATATATGTAGGCACATATACATTTCACCTTTCATAGTGAGACTATCAATTATACAAAGGATGTAATGTGTACAGTAATGTAATAAAATCAAAGAGTCTTGAGATAAATGCATTGAAGGTGTTCACAGCCCAGGTACCTTTAGCAGGCCTCACTGGCTTCAACATTGCAAACTGAACAAACCACCCACAGTGTTTAACCACCACATGTCATATACCAGCACTGTATGCTGTCTTGTTTGTCACACACTAAAACCTACATACAAATATGCGCATACTAACCTTCACCAACATATATATCTCCACCCTTCACAAACAGTTGCAATATGTCCCTGCTCTATGCACATATGCAGATGTGACTATATATGACACATATATATTTCTCTGAATGTGTGTGGCATACACACATAAGATCCACACTGTTGAAAGTCCCTGGACCTCACAGCTGAACTGTTGGGCCTTGCTGCAACACAAACAGGTGTCACATATGAACACACACTAACATTAGGGGGGGTATATATGGCTACAGATTCTAGATAAGCATATTAGACTGCTACAGCAGTTGCCAATGCTAAGCTACACTTTAATATGACTATTATGCATGTGTTGTTCTGTCACACCCATGTTTATATAATGTCAGTGCTAATCCCCCAACAGTCATTGGCCACACTACTGTACAGAACACAGATAACATGGATCAGATCTTTGACATTTAATGCTGAGCTACATATTTCACAGGTATGTCCCACTGCCCACAGGTACACACAGTATTGTCCATAGCAGTAGTTAAGCAGAACATCTGTGCATAAAGAAGTACTGCTGCCACATATGAATGGTTCACATTATGTAGACTATTCTTTAATGACATCTACTATAGGCCAGTAAATACATATGTGTCACATACCTTTCCTTTGTATGATTTGGTAATATTTCTTTTTCCTTTTCTCTGTCTCTCTCTTTCTCTGTCAGTCTCTGCAATAGAGTGATTGAGTTTATTGGCAGAGATTGCAGCCTGCTTTTGTAGGAATTTGTACATGAGCATTTGATGGCCTCTGCACCAGTTAGTGGCCACCATTTGCTAATTGCATGCAGCCTGCTGTGTAGTAACTGCAGTAATCACTGTCATAGCAACCCAGTACTATAAATTGCTAACTCATGTAGGCGTGGCCCTTTCACTTTTCCAAGATGGAGATCATCCTTGTTTGCTGTGGACATCATTGTTTAAGACAGAAGGTTGGTATAGTTCTTATATCAGAAGCCAGGGGTGTAGCCAGAGATTTACATTTTGCACCCAATGTTGCTGCTTCCAGTACCTACTTGTCAGTGTAGAAATGTACTCAATCCTCAAAATGCTACCCCAAGATACATGGAAAGATGTACTTTCTTTTCAACTGTTACAATTAACTGCCATACAAAGCTAGTTATTGAGATGCATTCCTTTGGCACAATAATTGTTTGTGAACTGCTATATTGTGAATATTCATTTACTCAGTTCTAAACAGTTTGTACTTTTTTAGTGTAGCACAAGCTGCTCAGAAAAACTGGACACATTTCAGTCCTGTGAGTATGCTTACCTACATCCTTGGTAGACCCTGCACACACAGGTATATTCTACATTTGTGTATGGTTGCAGAAGTACAGAGAGCGTAAGTAGTATTGTGTGGATTTTATCTTGCTGGACTTACAGGGTTGCTATGTACATGTTAGTTTATCAAGGCAAGTAGTCTGTCTGTGTAACTCCCAACTGTGGACCTATCCACATGATAGCCAAAGAATAGCCTGTTATTTTTTGTCTGTGCACCACACAGGTCTTTTCAGCAGTAGAGCAGTGGCATTCTTACAGTTGGTTGCTACCAGTGCATGGCTACATCCATTTCTATTTCAGTGTTGTATTCCTACATAAGGGTATGCTTTGAAAACTCCTTCCAAAGCTATTTGCACAGTGTGTAACAGCAGAAAGGCTGATATGCCTCTGTGTTTCTGCCTCTGCCAGACCTCTCAACCATTCAGGCACATATTTGAACAGACTCAGGGAAAAGTAAAGAAAAAGTCAGGGACACCTTTAAAATATTAGTGTCATTAAGTTGAGACATTGAGAGAATCAGAGCATATGAATTAATACACCTTTTCTGAAGTAAAAGATGTGTCTAACTCTTAATTATTGTCATTATTAATTAAGTGTAATTCACCACCTTTCTGGCCAAAGTCAGTGGTTTTTGGAGGGATTCAGAGGGACAGAGCTAAAATTTGTTTTAAAATCAGGGACATCCCTGAAAATTAGGGACAGTTGGGAGGTATGGCCTCTGCCCTTAACAGATATGCCAGTGTTTGTCCTGCTGTGATACTGTGTGGAGTTGTAAAGTGATGGTGTAACATTATTATCTGCTAGAATGGCTGCTTCTCTTATCACAGTCATGTAATGTAATCCCACAACAACTGTTGGTCAGCATCCACAGAACACGTTGTGCGGTATGTATTCCTATTTTTCCTTTACATTCACTCATTCTGATGCATGATATATTTATTTAAGCACCAACTTGATGTATATCTACCATGGCGTAGTGATACTTCATGTTGTGTAGTGTGTACAAGGTCCAAGGTTCGAGACTGACAGAGGTGTTTTATTTTGCTCCTGAGCAGAACAAGGGCCCTCACATACAGAGTGACTAAGGCACTTTTAAGCAGTTGTAAGTGGGTTTGCATGGGTTTGCGCATTGCTGCGCATTGCTTAGCCAAGCGCAAACAAGTGCAAACTCGTGCAAACTCACTAACTACTGCTTAATAGTGCTTACTCCCGCTAACCCCTGTGCTCATTTCTTTGAAAGGAAAGAAAAAATGGGAAGATAGGAAAGTGGTGAAAAAGGGGCACAAAGAGGGAAAGACAGTATAGAAAATAGCTCGGGATGTGCAGGACGGGTGTAGGGAAGGTCCATAGCTGCCCATTTCTTTAACATCAACAGCTGTGCATATGGAATAAATTTGTAGGTAGATATGAAACCTTCAACCCCTGAGAGAGGGGTGAGGACAACAAAGTATGTTGTAATGCCAATTAAATAACATTTCATGTGTCCAGTGGACATGTGTGCAAAATTGGCAGCTATGTATGGGGCGTAATTTTTTTTTTTTGAGAGCAGATTGCCCTTTTTTTTTCAGGTGAGAGTGGAATGTGGGGTAGGGGAAGTAGGTATATTTGTGGAGGTAGGTTGGGGAGGTAAACAGACAAGACAAACAAGATGCATACAGGGGCGGTATATGACACGTGGTGGGTGAACACCTTTGACGGGGAGGGATGTTTGGAAATCGCAAGCCCGTAAGCCCCCAGATGGAAACAGTGGGACTGAGGTCCCCACCCATGAGCAGTCACTACTGCACCTTCACAGCCCAGAGGGTGGCTGTGCTGGGGGCTGTGTAGGAGGGGCAGGCTGACCCGGAAGTTGCACCACTCATGCCTCAAGCTGGCATAGAGGTTCTGCAACAGAACGTTCAATCTCTCTATGCACCACAGCCCGGGCCGTTCGAAGGGTGATAGTTGGCCCTCCTCCGTCCACACTTGCACGGGGGGGGCTGAGCCCCATCGGCTGCAGCGCTTCCACCCAAAGGTGGCACAGGGCCAACAGAGGAGGAGGAGGTCCCAGGCTGGGCACCAGATCTGCTGGTGCCAGGTGCCGTGGCCAGCTGAGGTGGGACAGGTGGGTCCGCCGGGACCGACCTTCCTATACAAACTATGTTTTGGAGAGTTTAATAAAGATATGGGTTAGTAACAGTCAACAGCATTCCCAATTAGTTATAACAGCATGCAGAAGTATTCCCATTAACCCAACACACCAGATTTTCAACAGTTGAAAAGCAAGCATAACACATGCATATATAGAACAATAGTAGACATTACAACAGCATGCAGGTTGAATTGATGGCAGCAGACCACCAATATTGTGGTATTTTAACAGGGCACATGCATAGAAATAAATGCAAATATTTATAAACCAATAGGAAATATGTCCCAACAAATGTTTTGAGATTAGACATACCGATTGAGGTGTAGAATTGCATTTTTTATGCACATACAGTAGGGTGGAAAAAGATAGCTCAATTAACAACTTATATATCCTTATCGTTTTCACTACATTCCTATTAACTGCAGTTATATGTCCCTTACATGTATTATTACACTACCCAATGTCCTTATATTGTGCAGTTGGATTTTGCTAGATCATTATATACATGAGCTGTATCTTACATACAAACTGTCCAAGATGCAGATGTTACTGCTACATATTTTGAGAGTTGCTCACACACACTACTGCTAAGATGGTACACTGACAGCTCTACTTTCATATAATTATCTAGATATGTTCAGGTGAAAGTATCAGTTATATGTTAACAGCTCCCTATATTTCTGGCAGCACACTGACATTTCTGGGGAACACAACACCAAGTTACTCATGTGCCAGATTAACCTGTACATGCTGGGCATGAACCAACAGTTGAGGGCTGTAAATATGCATAAAAGCTACTGGCACTCCCTTTATCCACGTTATATGGGTGTACCCAAGTGTGGGTTGACACTGCTTAATACAACACTACTATTTGTAGAATGCAACAGTACAACAACATATCACACAGACACACTCCAGGAATTATACATTTATTAAAGGATTATTACACCTTTATTTATTGGGTTAAAACACTTTTGAAGGCTCTCTCATTTATTTTATATAACAGTACATGCAGAATAATTACTAACCTGCCTGATGACGCAGCCTTTGCAGCCTATCTTCATGGGCTTGCTGATTCATAGCCCGGACACCTGCAGCTGTGAAGTAAATGCAGTGATATTGAGACATACCTATCCATAGTATAGACAAGCATAGCAATTCCTAACTACTTAATACAATGGCTACTTACTCAGTACAGGGGCATTAGGCATCGCACAGGATTCCTGGATCCACTGGTCCAGTTGATCCTCCCTACGTCGCTTCAGGTCAGAATAATGGTGCCTGACCTGCTCACCAGTCCGAGGAACACCAATGGCACTGGTGAGATCATGAGCAAGACTGTTCCAGGCCTCCGTTTTATATTGGGTACCCTGATACTGGCCCCACAGGAGTCTTTCCTCATGATTGTGGACAAGGAGCCAAACCATTACTATGGACTCCTCAATGCCCCAGTGTTGCGCTCTAAATCGAGTTCCTTCTCAAACACCGGCCATGCTGACTGCAGAAGGAAGCTACAACCAGTTATAGCAAGTATTCCTACCAGTGGAGCTTAAATATGCCTCATTTCCCACACTTATTTGTGATTGGCCAGTTTTGAAAAAACTCAGCTGTAGGCACACCTGCTTAGCTGATGTTGGCAATGTTTAAAATTCCTTTGATAGATATGTGTCTGTTGAAAGTGCATGGTTATGAAATGCTGTCATGGCTAGTGGTTACGTACTGTGACTATAGTGCACAGTATCCTGAATTCAAGCCCTGTCACTGCTTTTTATTTTCCTACTGGGCAGACCTGACTGGTTAAGGTACAGTAAAGGAGGTGTGGCTGTGTTTAACCGACTTTGCTCAACTTTGCCCAACATTGCTCAAGCGTTGCTCGACGTTGCTCGATGTTGCCTGACGTTGCGCTGGTTAGCGCGGTGCGCAGCTACGCGCAAAGACATTGTGCTGGTTAACGCTGTGCACAGCTATGAGCAATTAGATTTAAATATGTTCAATACTTGTAAAATGTGCTTAGCAGTACTTTATATTGCTTAAAATAGGTTACTTATGCCCAGAATGCATAACCATTTCACCTTCATATATATATATATATATATATATATATATATATATATATATATATATATATATATATAAAATTCGTTCACTACTACATTTAACATTTCAATGCGTTTTACAAAACTTATACATAAAAAATGTCAGGAAATATTTTTGTATACAGATTTCCAACAGAAAATGGAACATGCAGTAGTGGGACTCGAACCGGGAATGCCTCCTCTTTGTGTGAAGGCTCTAACCACTACGCTATCGCTATTTTGCTTAATTTGCATATATTTTTCTTATTATCCTCTTCTGGTGTCTAAGCTGCTAACTGTAGCTAAGCAATGGGCAAACACACACAAACACGTGCAAATACAGGCAGCTATATCGGAAATAAAACAAAAAAAATAAATTTCTTTTAATTTTTAAATTTGTACGTGGTTTAACATATGGGGGAGTGTAGTGTTACAATGTACACATGTGAGTGGACTCGCTCATGTAACTCAAAATTTCTCAAGTTTCTTCATTACAGGGGTGTGGATTTTTGGACTGCTCGGCAGTCCAACATGCCCCCTACACTCGTCCACACTCCCTGTAAGCTTTAGAGTTGAGGCAGTGCACCCTCATTAATATGCATGGTGCGCTGCCGTCATACTCTTAGACTGGCGCTTCCGGTAAGACTAATCTCGTCTTACACGGAAGATTAGTAAATCCTGAGGAATGTTATAATGTTGTATACTTGTTCTTTCCCTTAATTCTACAATGGTTAATCTTCCCATTTTTGCTAAAGTGACATCTAATATCTTTACAGCATTTCTACTGAATAAAGCTATTCCAGAACATCTTTCATTTCCCATAGTCCAGATTATCTTTCCTTTCTATAGTATCTCTGTAATATTTCATGTGTTTAAAATCTTGTATCTTCAAATATAATTACAATTATATCACATGTATTACACTACCCCAAAATCCCTTTTCTTCATACTATTTTCTTAATACAATTCACATTTACAGAAAGCACTCTAAAATTTAAATTTTGCCTTTTACTTACATTCACAGTTTCATAAGTTCATAGCTAATTACTAGGCTAACTTTCTTTAATGGGGCATTCTAAGGCTAGCCAAGTTCCCTCTCAAAGGTGAGAATCAAACATTGTGCCAAACACCTTAACATTTATTCCAACTCTCAGTCATTAACTGTTTATATTATTTTTCCTCTATTTCCTTTCATTTTTCTTTTGTACTTAACCCTTTATTTTTTTTTCTTTCATTTACCTTTTTACCAGTATATATATTTTTTATTTTGCTCCCTCCCAATTTATGTCTTCTTCATCACTTATTTCAGAAATCTTCTTCTGTGTTCTCTTTATTATTTTTTCCTTGTCTAATTTTTCTTTTGTTTCTACTACTAAAATTTATTTTCTTTGTTCATTTTCTTCTCTTTCTTTTTCTTTCTCCTTACTCTTATTTCCATTGTTGCAAACCATAAATAAATATCCATTTTGTTACATTTATAGCGTTTTAATTCACATTTTTTGTATGATGTTCCATTTCTTCTTTTTCACAGTTACTTATCAAATGTCCTTATTTTCCACAAAAAAAAACATGGTTTGGGTTGTCCCCAGTTTTTTACAACACCCCTATTTCCATCCACATTTGTCATGCTTGGTATATGTATATTTTTTATCTTTCTATTTTTAACACAATATTACAATCCCAGCCACCAGTCCATAAACCCCTTTTCTCATAAACCTTTGCAATGTGCAATACTTCTTTACATAAAGTTTTCAATTGTCCTTTCAAATTATATCCTTCTAACTCTGTTCAAAATTGTGCATGAATTTTCTTTTTTGTTAACCTGTTAAATGTATTTATCACATAAAGATTTCATGGGTTACAGTCTTTATTTTTTTTACATATTCTTCAAGAAAATTTTCCATTAAAAATAGTCTCACATATAATGTCACAACATTTTTTTGGTAATAAGAATAAATGTTCTTACCTCATGTGCTTTTACACACAAAAGGAGATATCAAATTACCCCACTTCATATCTGTCAATTTCGTTGTCTTGTTTACTTTGAATCCTTACCACTGACTTCCATTTTTATTTCTTCTGCCTTTTTACTGCTACTCCCCTTCTGCCTTTTTTTAGTTTTCTGCATATGTTTTCTTTTCCATCTGTCCACTGTTCTTCAGAATTGTCTCTGCATCATCCTTTTGTATTTAGTTTCTGGTGCCATTCCAAGGGGAACCAGTATCTGTCTGCCTGGGATGACATGGTTGACAGGCCTCGATGCTTTGCCAGAAATGGCCTCCATCTGTCATCCCTGGGATTCTGGATCCCATCCAAGGCTCTTGCTTCCCCATTGTGCCTTTTTTAAGCAATGACCCAAAGACAAATCTTCCAACATAAAAAAAAATCTGTCAAAAAGCAAACTGAAGGTCATGCTGATTAATGCTAGAAGCCTTAACCTGAAAATGCACTCACTGGAGGCTCTCCTTGCACTGGAAGATGCCGGCATCTATGAGATCATGGAATCTTCGTTTAGGGCTGGAGAGAGCACCCCTGCCTTACTAAGCTATACATCATTCCATACATTCCGACCCCAAAATGAGGTCAGGAAAACTAAAAGTGGTGGACTCTCTATCTTCATTAAGGACAGGCACACCTCCAGACTGGTTTGCCAGCATGATGCACTGAAACTACTCTAGGTGCAACTGACAGTTGGCAAGACACCCATCAAAGTTATAGCCAGCTATAGACCCCCTCCATGACTCAGGACACCCACTCCTCCTACTTGGACCTACTTGACTCCATCAGGGTACCCTCTAACACCCTGATCCTTGGTGACCTCAGCTACCCTGCAATAGACTGGGTAAAGTATTCTTGCACTAATGCACTCACCCAATGATTCCTTGACTTCATCAGTTCTAATGCACTAGACCAGCTTGTCTCATCCCCTACAAGGGGAGATAACATTCTGGACTTGGTTCTCACTAACATGGGTGACCGCTGCACCACTCCTATAGTATGTTCTTCCCTGTTGAGATCCGATCAGTGGTCTGTCTCATTTGAAGTCTCTGTCCCTCCCAACAATCCCCCAGCCGTAACCAGGCTAAAAAACTTCTCAAAAGCTGACTTCAACCTCCTAAGGGAGGGTATCAGTAGCTTCACACCACTGCCCCCCTCAGAGGATGCAGACAACTATGCTGAACAGTACGCAAATGCAGTATACAAACACCTATACAACTGCATGGACTCAGCCATACCCAATAGAACTAAAACCTGCTACTCAAGGAAACACAAACCTGTCTGGTGGACATCCACTATCAACAGGCTTTACAACAAAAGGAAGAAACTGTTGTTCAAGGGTAAAAAGGAACAAATTCCATATTGGAAAACTCCCTCCTTAGCCAAAATGAGCAAATTAGATCACTAGTGAAAACCTCTGAAGCCAATTATGAGTTGAAGCTAGCCTTCAAAACAAAGGGAAACCACAAAGCCTTCTTTAGTTATGTGAGGAACCTCCATGGCAAAGGCCAGGTTTGTTTCAAATTAGTACTTAACAGTATGACTTACACTGATCCTGTTGATCTAGCCAACCTGCTAGGTTCAGTGCAAACTTCATCCCCCTGCCCCCCAAAGGCCCTTTTGACATGCCCGATACTTGTTCCACACCTCACACTTTTGTAGATCATGTGTTAAAGGCCTTTTCTAAGGCAAAGAACACAGCTTCCATGGGACTTGATAGTATCCCAGGCTGTATTCTGCAAGAGCTAGCTTAGCCATTGAGCATCCTATTCACCCACAGCCTAAGTACAGGCTTCATCCCAGCAGAGTGGAGAACTGCCATTGTCATCCCATTGCAGAAAAAGTGATGCCACTACTGACCCTGGAAACTATCACCCCATTAGCATGACAAGTCTGATCTGTAAAGGCATGCAGCCTATTATTATGGCTCTCATAAACAAGGACATAGGCCAAGCACTTGACCCCACCCAGTTCGGATTCATCAAGGACAGATCTTGCCTGTTGAATCTGGTTGACTTCTTTGAGACTGTCACCAAGGCCCTGGATGAGGGAAAGTCAGTACATACACCTTACTTTGAATTGGCCAAGGTCTTTGACACAATTGCCCACTCAGCATAAATCCCTATCGCATCAGGTGGGTGGCTAACTGGCTCACCAACAGGCGCCAAAAGGTCAAAATAGGTGCCCCCACCTCCAGTAGCAGACCTGTCACTAGTGGTGCTCCCCAGAGATCTGTCGTGGGACCCTACTGTTTAGCATCTACTTCTCAAAGGTCCAGGCAAAGACAAAAGACCTGTGGCTGACCAGGTTTGTGGATGACTGTTAGTTGGGGGCTGTCATTAACTCCCCAAATGATGTTACCATACTGAAAGAGGGTCTCACAGCAACAAATGACTTGTGCCAAAGTCATGGCCTTAAGTTAAATGCAAAAAATGTATCACCATACCATTCAGCAAAAACATGGCCCCTACTGATTACCAAATAAATGGCAATCCCCTAAGCACACAACCTGTGGTGAGTGACCTGGGTACTCAGGTTGACAAAAAATTCACATTTGACCATCCTGTAGTGGCAGTAGTCAGAAAAGCCTTTTACTTGGTTCATCTCATAAGTAAAGGGATTGCATCCAGAAAAAAGGAGGTTATTACCTCTCTGTACTCTTCCCTCCTTAGGCCAGTAATTGAGTATAACATCCATTTGGTATGTACCTATCCAAACATCTGCACCAACTGGAAAGGCCACAGAAATACCTCACAAAAAGAATCCATGACCTCCAACACCTGTCCTATGCGGACAGGCTCAAATCACTATCACTCTACTCGGTATTGTACAGATTGCTCAGAGGTGATCTGCCTCTCTCCTACAAGGTAATCTCAGACTCTGTCCCACTAGAGATGCTCCATATCAGTAACTCTAACTCCTTGCACATTACCCACTTGAAAAGCCTAAATCTAATATGTGACATCAACAAAACCTGCTGGAGAGACAGGTCTGTCTCCCAAAGGCTGCCCCGTCTCTGGAATAATCTTTCCATACACGTCAAACAGAGTACTTCACTGACTCTCTTCAAGTGGAACCTTGATGAGTGGATGGGAAACCACAAATTTGTTTCAGGGGTTCCACCTGTGTCCCTCAATGACAGGGGCTGACTGAGGTTTCTTTTTTGGGGATAAACTCTTGGCTAGGCTTGTAAGGGCCCCATTGCCATTAGCCTAGTAACATCCTATGATCCTATAATACACCCCAGGAAACATATCCTTCACTTTCTGCCTCACTCTGCATCACCATTTTTTTAAGTAAATCATCCTGTAATCCTCCTGACTCAGGGGTTGTAATTATACATCCATCATTTGCTGACTCATCTCCATCAAACAGATTTCTTTGAAACATTGCCTCAGAATCCTTCTCACATTCTCCAGTCTTGCTTCTTGCTTTTGCCTCCATTTCTTTCACTTCTCCATCTGCCTCACAGTTTCTCCAGGCCACCTGTGTGCCTGGAATGGAAACAGGAAGAGCTCCTGCAAAATGGGTCCCATTCACAACAATGATGAGCTGCAGTAAGAAACTGAGCTTTACCATTGACTAAATATAGGAAAATAAAAGCAGATGCAGAGGTCAGGCCTTTCTCCTTTGACCTAATGCTGGAAATGAAGAAAGGAAGGACAAATTTCACACCTTTATTTTGATGGTAGAAATGAAGGAAGGAGGTGGTTAAAACTCTTACCTGTGATTGAAGAAAGAGAATTAAAAAAAACATAGTAGAAGTCAAAACTCTTACTTTGACCAGAAGTTAAAGATGTTCTCAATTTTTCTACCCCTGACTGTCAGAAAAGAGTTACTGAGTTAGATGCAGAGGTAAGATTTTTCACCTGTGACCAAGCTTCTACCTTTGATGGGAGGCAGAAATAAAGCAGATGCAGTACAAGCTGGATCTTTCTCTTTTGACCTGAAGTTAGGGACAAATTAAAGATATGATTAAGTCTCTACCTGAACCCAGTGTAAATCTCTACAAGAAAGCAAAGAGGTTGTGACTTTGTTAAATTCCTCAGTTGTCTGTAGAGGTAAAGGGCTAGGAAGCAGTTGTTAGAGGTCCTACATCTGATCTGGGATAAAGAAAAGTGGAGGAATGGAAAGATATTGTAACATGTTTTAATTGTAACTAGTGAGAGTGTAGGTGGAGCTAGGTGAAGAATAGGTCTGAGAATATACATTGTTGTCACTAACAGTAAGTTGCAAGTAAAATAGTTAAAAAAGAAAGAAATATGCACCCATATGGGAACTATAAGATACTGTACATATTTTATAAAGCTGCCAAAGCACTTAGTTTACTCATTATGGACAGTAAATAGGCTGCACTGCTGTGTGCCCTAAACAAACCACCCCAAAGTACCTAGGGCTCCTCAGATGTATAATACTGCTGTGCAAGCATGGCACTTTCCCTATCAAGCATCAACACACAATTGATATAAAAAATGCAGCTTGATCAAAACAGATCAAGAACATGCTTCCCCCTAAAACATACCTACTAATGCCCATTTCTGAAAAGATGACACACCCCTGCACACCTGATGTAGGGAGCAAACTCCCACGCTCCCAGCTTATACTAACTCTATGGTCATACAACAGTGGGATACAGTGAAACTGCCTACCAAAGCACTCAGTGATCTTACGCAGAAATCCTGCACATGTTAAGTATTTAACCTTCACTGCTGACCACTTGGCTTCAGGCTGTTACAACCTGACCAATTGGTCCTTAATAGGCTATAGGGAAACCATTATATACCCTAATACAGGTATTGGACTGTTTCACTATCAGGGGGTCTCAAAGTCAAATGACCATGAGGACTACTGCTTAACAGAAGGCCACAGTCTCCAAAAATAAAGAAAAGTAGTTAGTGCAATGTTGTGCAACAGGCTACCTGACCAAGAATTGTACTAGTTTAAAGACTGCTTGAAAGCTAAGGGTTGTGAGTGTGAAATCCTTGTCCAAATTATGCAGTTCATGATTTATATGTAGAAGACATAGTACTGCTATGCCATGTGCTAATGCAGGTAGTGGTCTGTCCCTTAGGCTTGTAGCTCACCATTCATGTGTAATGTTCTTGGTGCTAAGTGCGCTAACACAGATATTGGACTGACTTTCAAGCACTTAGCACCATTCCTAGGTAATACTGTGCTGATGTGATAAGTGACCTAACACAGGACCTGGACTGTCTTAAAATCACATTTTACCCAATTTATAGGTAAGCACAAAGCACTACTGTGCTCTACACCCTACTATTACTGCAGAACTTTACCCAAACATGTTGTATCATACTGAAGTGAAGGGCACAAATGCAACACTATTGTGCACCTGAACCCCCTCGCCCCCCAGCACCTAGTGACTGCTATATACCATGCTGAGTACTACCTACATTCCAGCCCCACTGCTTGGTGTATGCTCTTGAACAGTAGGGCACTCAGCACTGATTATCTGCTGACTTCCCATCTGGCATCCACTGAATGCTGTCCTTCAGACTGAGTGTTGTGCGTTGCTGGAATGAATAGTGCTCAGTATTGCTTGCCTTCTCCATTCATTCTACTGGCCAATATCCGCTGCTCTTAACCTGACAGAGAAGCAAATTTTATGATTTATGCATTTGTCAGCTTGGCATCCGAGTCACTATGTACTCCACAGCTCCTTCACAGTGTGAATGATAGTTTAGAATTTAGCTGCCAGTTATAAAATATCTTCTGTTACTTGGCAGTACAGTCATTTTAGTCAGTTCAGGTTATTGCATTGTTGTTTATGGTGATTACATTTCTTTCTTCTTTTGTTGTAGTTTAGCAAGATATTATATTGTATCACATTAAAATTTTGTGTACAACATTCTTTGTATTTGTATAAATGTTTAATTGTCAGGGTTGTGACTTAAAAGGGGTCCTTGGATTAGTCTGCTACCCAGTTAACAGAGTTAATTTAATTTTCAGAATAATTTAGATTATTAAAGCAATAATCATATTTGTGTGTGGCTAATGCAGGGTTTAGCCATGGCTTGTGTGGCCTGATCAGAAAGGCAAACTCTGATGAAGCAGACTAAGTCAGCCATTGGTAAATCCTGCATTTCCCTTGCACAAACATCTTATATTATTGCTATACAATGACATTATTTAAAACAAATTCTTACCCAGAAAAAACATACACAGATATAGAGATAAGATATCACCGTCAATGAAACAGTAACCAAAGGTCATGATTGAAACCCATTCCTTGAAACTATGAGACACAAACCTTAACCAATGAGCTACTGTATTACCATCACAAACCGTATGTCACAGAAGATTATAACTACAGATATGGAGTAATCCACAAAGTTTAGTTACTCATATGTAATCCTGAGGTACATACTATGTATCCCTGAAGATGTATATAGTATCAGATGTATATTGTATCATGTGCCCTAAACAGTCATATTTAAGTGAATGTGGAAATCAAACTATAACAGTACATTTTATAGTTTGTATGGAGGTATAAGCATTTTGTTTTTTTTAAAACACTCCTTAAACCTAGGATATCAGTACAACATTAATCTGCAAAAGATGAAACAGTAGAAAATAAGCAGATATATAAATTATACCTTGGGTGGTGTTGACTGTATAGTGACAACTTGCTTTAAATGGAGAGAAGGCATTGCCACTATATAAAAGTGTAGGAAATCTTCCTGCATAAAACTTACACTGCACTTACTTCTGCCGTAAGTGTAAGAGAGTTTTAAATGTTTTGTTTTTCACTCTGTTTCTGTCCTTTAGTTTCCATTCCAATCATATTAACCCTTGAGTGAGCTTACCTGGCCAGCAGAATAAACACACACATGAAAAAGGAATACGTCCTAAACTGAATGTTGAATCTGGTTCTACAGGACATTTATCAAGTTGTTAACTGCAAACAGTTAATGTAATACCCTGGGGCACTGTTGATGAGAACAGGAATTTCCACATACTCCTGATCTGTCTGCAGTTCCTTAAAAGGCAGTATTGTGAAGAACATGTCCTAGCAGGACAGTGCATTTGTCAACTCAGGGCTCCCACTGAGAAAATTTATTAAAAGACCTTACTTAGGATGGCAGATACATGCATTGTAAATAATATGTTTCCACAATATTTAGGTTCATAGCTTCATAGGTTCATAGGTTTATACTAGGCTATCTGCCCTAAGGCATTTATAAGCCTAGCCCAGAGTTTTTGTGGCTTATGCCACCCCTTATGTTAATAAATACTGTGCCCATTAGTTTGTTGTGCCTCTCTGAGGCTACTCTGAGATACTTTGTTTAAAGACAAATCTTTGCAAAACATGCCTTCAGATCTTTAAGTCTTTGTTCAGAATTACAGTATTTGTAATGTTTCAGAGATTATTCTACAGCAGCTTGCCTAAAACATTGATTTATTTGAATAGTGTATCAGTTCAAATTACTATCAATTATTGACAATCAGCAGCCTTTCATATTGCTATAATACATCTCAGCAAAGTCCCTTCATACAGCAAAAATAGGTAAAATCTGTAAAAATATCATAATCATATGATGTATTCTACTATCAAAATAGAATAGCAAAGTATCATGACGTACATCAATAACCTTTTCACACACAACTGCTTGAAACAACTGTAATAGTCATGCAACAGATCACAATACTGTTAGCCTATTATGTATTAATAGAATCATTATAAGCTTTTATTTATTTTTTTTGTTTTTTTTGTTTTTTTGCTGAACCAAATAGGAAGCTTATCCTACCTGGATACATTTCATTTGTATGCAGCTATACAACAATAGCAAGCAAATGACAAATGTAGGATTGACATTTATAATACAGAGAATTTTTATCAAATCTCAGATCATAACTAAGCTGTTGTATGTTAAAGACATGGATGTCAAGAATTCCCCTTGAGAGCGGAGTGCATTGAAATTCAAAACTTGAAGCTTGACATCCATTTTGAGAACACGCAGCCACTTGGTTATGTTTTTGTTTGATCATAATTCTTTGTAGCACAAGGAACTTTGGCTGTTCTGATGGACTCCTACGTACATAAACAAGAAGTGTATGAGTGCAAAATGTACAGCTTTGAAAGCTGTGGACCACTTAGCACTGTCACAGATATAGCATCTAGAAATTAGGTGCACTTCTGATGGACTAACAGCTTTAAAAGCTGTTAAATTCTTTAGTCTACTTTTTTTGTGTGACCGTTAGAAGTGTTTGACAGTTTTTAAAAGATGTTTTAACTTCTTGTTGCTGTTCTGTGTTGGCCACTATACATACTCTAGAATAAGACTGGAGCATAGCAGGTCTGAGAGCCCAGCATAGCAAAATGGCTTTCATCATTTCACAGTGTAATCAGTGTATCTCTACATATCATATGGCCATTTACTTTGATATTTTGTCTGCAACACCAAACCTACTTTTGAAATAGTATTTGTTAGAAAATAGAACTTTTTTGAATCAACCAAATGTATTCCTTCAAGAAAATAAAAATCAGTCAGAAGCTTGCTTGTTTGTATCTGTCTTCTACAGTCTCAGTTATATATATATTTTTTTACTTTGATTTTAAAAATGCCTACTTTCCAATTCAATTTCCCATGCTTCATTCAAGAGTCTGAACAATTTTACTTTGTGAATAACATTATTCTTTATTCTGAACTTTTTAAAAGGGATATTTAGAATGGGTTTATAGGATGTCTACTAAGAAAAAAAGTTTGCAAAATATTAAAGTTACCTATTTAAAGGGGTAAGCTGTAAGTATTCCATGAATTTTTAACTCCCTGTGCATATGTGATTGTGGTCCCAGTCAGTGAAGATTATTGGTGGAAATGGATCTATTTTGTTATGGTGATGGGGAAGAATTCATTACTACTATCCAGATAAGGATGTCATAACTCAGTTTTAATACTGACTCTTAAGCACTCCCTTGTGTCTTGCATGAAGTTCATACCTGTCATGTGTGGATTCCCAAAAAGGGCACTGTGTTTTTATGATGGAGAGAAACAAAAATGAGTTAAATCTGGCAGACTTCAAATGTTTGTCTAAGGGTACACTTTAAGTAGTGTTATAATAAGTAAATAAAACACTTTTTAACAATGGGGCTTTTCTAAAATGAAGAAAACTGTGCAAACACACAAACGGCTGTGTTTTTTTTTAAAGATATTTATTAAACAGCTGCTATTAGCTAAAGGCAGTTTGTACATATGTTTCATTCCACATATGTTGGGTCTTTCAGTTTTTCCCGGTTAGGGGTCGCCACAGCGGAACTCTGGTCCGCTAATGATTGGCAGTAGATTTTTACGTGCCAAGTTGCTGGCCCTGATGCACAACCTTTAATGAAGGTGTGCCCATTCACACGTCTCCACACAGAAGACGCTCTAGCTGAGAATCGAACAGGACAATGTCTTACTGTGAGGCGACAGTGCTACCACAGCACCACCACCGCAGTTATGTTCCTAATTTGTTTCATGTTTTGCAGGATACCCACTGGAGCCCTGGTTAATGATGCCTATAAGTAACCCACAGAGCACTGACAAACAGCAGTATAATACTGCACATGCACAATCCAGAAACATTGCTAAACTTGTGTTTAGCCTGCAAAGACTCAGTTATGCTGCCTGGATACATCTGGGGGTCTGAACAGTATGCCCTTGTCACCAGTTGCAAGATGTTTGAAGCATGATATCTGATACTTAAAATGACTAGGAAGATTGCAAGCCAGTAGTGCCACCAGACCCATTAAAGGTGCCCTATCACAGTCAAAATATCAGCATCATCCAGTGATGGCAGTGAGCCAGAGGGAGACAGTGGGAAGCAGGCATGCGACATCACATTCAGACAGCAACAGGCACAGTATGCAGCAGCACAGGTGAACTGGGAGAATAAAGCCCAACTCTACAAGACCATGATGATTACACAGTAACAGTGGAACAAATATGATGCAATGCAGTGTTAGTTAAATACTATGCAGGCCAGCATATTGTCAAATCACACTGTGCATCAAACATCCCCATGGACACCACACAGGAGGGAGGGTGCCATGGGTCACAGTAATCATTAGTTGCATACCTGCCAAGGGACACAAAGACACATGGCTAACATCACACCCAGGGTGGTAGGACCTGGCACTGGAGGCAGAGAAGGGGTCTTGTGGCAAGAGGTACTCTATGTCAATGACAGTGTCATCTGATGACATGGAGGGAGTAGTAATACAGAACAGTGACTTGGACAGGCTGCCTCTATGTGTCCATGATTTGAAGCTATTTTGATAGCATGATGTGGCAAGACTACCAGCTCCCTATGACAGGAATGGTGTGCTGTTGAAGGGATGTGACCTGTATGGACTCCACTGGCAAGACATACTGACTCCAGAGACTAGCAGACTTCACCACTCACAGTATGGCGTGATATAGCAAAATACCCCTAGATATGCAGGAGCAGACTGAATGCTGTATACATCCCCAGATAACACCACTGAGCAGGGCACTAATAGTGGCACTTGCTCTTCTCCACACAGAGGTGGATAATATAGCAGCCATATACTGTCTCATAGTCCTCAAGACACCTATCAGCATTATAATAAAATATCACCAAGACCACCGATCCAAGAAGTAAGTGAATTTAATGAAACACTTAGTGTCCTGGCTCACACAGCCTTCCAAGAGTAAAAATGCTACAAAATACTGTTTGCTTATATACAGCATATTGCACAAAACAATTAATCAACTAAGCATACAATTCAAATCACATACTTCCAATTACATTCTTTGTTGAGTCCCTGAGGCTCCAAAGTACCATACTTTAAAATCAACAGGGTTTCTTTTTTTAAGAGTTTGTTTTTTAAAAGACACACATTCACCTATGCCAACTTGCAATTTTTCCAAGACACAACCTCTAAGAGAATCAGGGTTAGAGTTGTGTGCTGTCAAAAAATGACTCCCAAGGGGATTCTCTAATTTTTTATTTTTTATGTCCCTAATATGTTCCTACAACCAGACCCTAAAACTCCTGTAATTTTCCCCTATATAAAACTTCTTACAGCTACATCTCAACACATACATTAACCCCTCCGTATTACAACTGTATTCATGCCTAGCTATAAACTTGATGCCATTAATATAGGGAAAAGAGGTTACTACATATTGACAGATAGAACAACCATCACATGGAACAGTGCCTTTATTTATGCTTAAGCTCTGACTGACATTAACATCTGGTAAACAAAATTGGTTATGTACCAGAATGTCAGACACATTTCTAGCTCTTTTATATGCAATACTCACAAAATCAGGTAGTATAGAGTTCAAAATTTTATCCCTTAGGAGCATAGGCCACAAGCTACATGCTTTTTTTAACTATTTCCTCAGTTATAACATTACAAGTTGTCACTAAGAAAACTTTCTTCTGCTCTCCATTGTTCACAGCTGTATTGGTAGATTGATTTCCACGAATACAAACATTATATTTTCCACTAGCACGGACATAATGAGAATCTCCCTGAGAGTTAACAGAATACCACACGTCCATAATTTTTTGTTTAGCTCCCTGACCAGCTGGACATCATAACCTCTTCTAATAAACATTTTTTTTGCTTCAGCTATCTCTAAATTAAAGCTCATATCAAGGCTACATAGGTTCATAGGTTCATAGGTAGCAGGAGCGGCCTTAGGTCAACTAGTGCCCTAGGCAAAAGGGCTCCATGGCGCCCCCCCACCACACCACCCGGTGCCCCCATCCTGGTCTATCTACACCAAATAAATACTGGAAAAGTGCTCCTACTTGAGCGGCGCCCTAGGCAGCCGCCTAGTTGGCCTATGCCTAAGGCCGGCTATGATAGGTAGGTACTAGGCTATCGGCCCAAGGGCCTACGTAAGCCTAGCCAGCAAGGTACCATAGCTTAAGCCACCCAAGAAAGTTATTTTCCTGTGCCACTGTCCAGCAGAGACACAGAAGTGATCCCCGGGGTGTATTTCCTATTTCCCATCCACTCATCAAGATTTTTCTTGAAGAGTGCTAATGAAGAATTTTGCTTGACATAGATGGGTAGCTTGTTTCAGAGTATAGGAAGTCTCTGGGACAGGAATCTGTCCCTCCAGCGTGTCCTGTTTATTGTGGTGACAAGGTTTAGGTCCCTAGAGCATGTAGCTTGGAGGGATTGGGATTTCTTTAGGTGTAGCATGTCCAACAGCTCTGGGTTTGACATAGCTTTATATGTTAGGCAGAGATCACCTCGGAGTAGGCGATATGCTACGGAGTAAAGCTGGAGTTTTTTAAGGCGGTCAGTGTAGGGCATTTGTTTGAGGCCAGTAATCCTCTTTGTGAGGTACTTCTGTGGCTTTTCCAGCTGCTGCAGATGTCTTGTGAGGTACATTCCAAAAAGGGCATTGTATTCTATAATGGGTCTGAGTGACATAGCCTATGAATTCGTAAGAATTCATTATAGGGCAATACCTTGACCAAATGTTTGGAGTGACAACTATTCCCATGTAAAAATACATTTCTGTGTTCAAATTCCCTATGGAGACTAGTAGTAAATCCATCTAGGCTTATATCCAAAAAAATGAACTTGTGGGCCAAGCTGCATACCATCAAAGCTTAAGCCCATAGTATTAGCTTGTAAGTCATTAACAAACCCAAGAGCCTCTGTCTGACTTCCTTGACATAAAAAAATAAGATCATCAATAAATCTAAAATATAAAATAATTTTAGATCTGAAAAAATCATGTCTGTAAATAACACCATCTTCAAGTTTTGCCATGACTAAATTGGCATACATGGGGGCGAAAGCCGCCCCCATGGCAGTGCCCTGCAACTGCTGGAAAATGTTTCCATTGAACATAAAAAAATTGTTTTTTAAACAAAACATAACTAAATCTATCAGAAAATGAGACATAGGAGAGTCCCCCCAAAAATGGAACAAGGCTCATGTCCCTATTTCATGCTTAAAATTAGTATACAGACTTTTGACATCCAAACAGAGCCAAATCATGTCTATATTCCAAACTTTACCCATTATTTTGTTCAGAGCCCTGGCTGTCCCTGATATAGGAGGCTGTACTCATAACATATTTCTTAAGATGTTCATGTAACAACACACTTATATTCTTCAAAAAATACCTCTGTGCAGACACTATAAGTCGGCCACTAAGGTTAGTTAAACCTTTGTGTGTTTTAGGTGAGCAGTAAAAAACTGCCACAGAGCAGTTTTCCACTCCAAACTTCTTTTCCACATCCTTAGAGGTGAAATGCCCCAGACTTAGGCCTTTGTCTAACAAAAGTTGGCACTGCTTAATAGCTTCAAAGTAATCAGAAACATCACATTTTCTATAAATGTCCACATTATTCAAATGTTTATAACACAACTCTACGTATTGTGCGAAGTGCATGATTACTATCTGGTTGCCCTTGTCAGATGGTTTAACCACCCATCTTCTATCATTACCAAATTCCAATAGGGCTTGCCATTGCTGCTTAGTTAAGTTAAAACATGTTAGACTTATTTTCTATATAGGACCAGTACATTTTTTTCAACCTCAAAATTAAGAGTAGCAAAAAATCCTTGCAGGGTATTATTTAGAAAAGGTGGAATAAAAGAGCTTTTAACAGAGATAGCATTAGTATTCAGTTGACAATAGGCATTAAAATCATTCTCAAACAAATCTTCCTGAGATGATAGGCATGAATAAAAATAATCCTCATCACTACTTTCATAACAGTCATTAAACACAACCCCTCCCTCTTGCAGTATTATCCCTGGATGCATTGGTCACATCAAGGCACTGACAGTGATGGGTGACATCCTCATGGAAGCCATGCATCTCAGCAATCATCTCCTTGTCAACAGGGTAGCAGCAGACTGTGCAGTGGATGATTAACTCCTAGTGCTGCCTGCATATCAGGGGCCATTTGTGAGACATGATGGCACTGGAATTCCCTGCTACCATATGGTGGATTTGTCCACAATGAATACAGCGCACTCCTCTGCTGACTCAGTCAGAGGGGCTCAAGGCTGGTGCCCCCACCCCCATGACAGGGATTGTGAGCTTATTTTTTGAAATTATAATGAATACAATGTCACTGTATGTCAGCATATCAATTTGCCTTGACTTTTTTCACTTTGTCATTTCTTAATATCCAGTCATTTTGACTGTTTCTGCTCATAGGATTGATATTTATGGTTAAAATTAGTCTCTAGTAAACACTGCACAGGAGACTACACTGCAGTGTTGTGTTGAGATGATTTCTAGTCTCTCACAACAGATTCATATGTACTGTTAACAGATATTGCTGTCTAGACAGAAGTGATTAATGTATTCCTTAAGGTCTGTGTACATTTCTCAACGATCCTATTGAGCTGGGGCTAGAAAGGTGTCATTTTTATATGTGTGAATCTCAAATAACTGGAAAAATTTGCAAACTGGGAACAGAGGTCCATTATCATTTGTTAACATTTCAGGTATGTCAGTTAATGAGAATATATGGTCTTTGACAGAAATAATTGTTTTTGTAGATATGGAATTAAAACAACTTTATGAGTATAAACAAAATACTCCACTCCCTAGAAGATCTCTTCAACCTAGAGAATGCTGTGCAGTGACTGAGACATGGTTTAAAGCCGTGGAGAGCACACCAACAGTGCAATATTATAATGCCTTCCACACATTTAGATAAGCTACTACACAGACAAAGGCCGAAGTGTCTCTATTTACATCAAAAATAAATACACCTCAAGGCTGGTCAAATAAGACAATGAACTTGAGCTGATCCATGTTCAAATCACCATAGACAAAATCCAATATCACTTCCTTGCCAGCTATAGGGCCCCTCTATGACCCAGGAAACACATACCATGTATTTAAACATATTAGAAACACTAACCATCCAACCCAATACCATATTCACGGGCAACTTTAATTACCCCACTATTAACTGGGAATACTATATGACAGCAAATGTACAGGCACAGAGATTCCTGGATTTTCTAAACACAAACTCCCTGAATCAGACAGTCAGTACAACAACCAGGGGGTGCAGCCATACAGGATCTGGTCCTCATTAATATGGAAGAATGCTGCACAGCCCCTCTTGTAGAACTTTTCACAGAAACCCTGTACAAGCATGTTAATAGCTGCATGGAACCAGCTCTATCTAACAGGAAGAAGTGCTGAACTAACTCAAAAACAAGCCACCCTGGTGGAATCACAAAATCAATAGGCTGTATAACAGAAGGATGAAACTCATGGCAAAAATTAGGAAGTGTAGCACCCAGCAGGATAAAAGCTTTGTACTGATGAATGGAGAACAGCAACAGTCATCCCTCTGCACAAAGGTGGGCTATCTACAGACCCTGAAAACTACAGACCCATAACTCTTACTAGTCTTATATGTAAAGCCATGGGAAGAATTATCATGGAAATGATCAATAGTGACAGTAAACCTCCAGACACTGCACCCAACCCAGTCTGGTTTTGTCAAGGGCAGATCATGTCCACTCCACCTGTTGGACTTCTTTGAGAAGGCCACCAAAGCAATGGATGAGGGCAAAATGGTTCACACTGCTTACCTTGACCTGGCTAAGGCATTTGACACAATACCCCACTCTGGCATTACTGACGAACTCAAAAGGTTAGGTACAAACTCATATGTCACTTGGTGAATACCCATCTGGCATCAGACAGGACCCGGGAAGTTAGAATTGGGGAGTCCACCTCTACAACGAGCCCAGTCACAAGTGGAGTCCCTCAGGGATCACTCCTTGGACCGCTCCTTTTTCGCATTTACTTCTCTGAAGTCAAGGCTAATGTTGGTCTCTGGCTGACTAAATTTGCAGATGACTGAAAATTAGGAGCTGTCATTGAATCCCACCTGGCACAAATGTTCTCCAGGAAGGGCTGTCACAGACAAACAACTGGTGTCAGAGCCATGTACTAAAACTAAATGCCAAGAAATGCATAATAGTATCCTTTGGGAAGTCATCCACCCCAGTAACTATCATATTGACAACACACCCCTTAGAGCTGACCCAGTAGTCAGGGACTTAGGGACACACACAGATTGTAATTTAGCCTTTGACCATCACATGTCTACAGTGGTGAGGAAATCCTTCTGTGTTGCATAACCTATAAACAAAGATATGGCATCTAAGTCCGAGGAAGTCATTGTTTCACTGTTTTCGGCATTCATCAGACCTATCATTGAGTACAATGCCCCCTTTGATATGTACATAACCAGGCATATCCAACAATTGGAACACCCACAGAGGTTCCTCACAAAAAGAATACAGGGCTTAAGTTAAATGTCCTATGCAGACCTCCTCAAGGGTCTATCCCTGTATTCTGTCTCCTACAGGCTTTTGAGGGGAGATCTATGCCTGACATACACAGTATTGTTAGACCCCACTCTGATGGACATCCTGCATATCCGCAAAGCAAACAGCACCAGAATTACCCATTCTAAAGACTTATACCTTGCTTGTGATATAAATAGGACCTGCTGGAGAGACAGGTATGTATGCCATAGATTACCCTGTCTCTAGAAGAGGCTCCCCATCCACGTAAAGCAGAGGTCTTCCGTAACCCAATTCAAGTTCAGAAACCAAAAAAATGTGGTCCACAGCAGAAAGAAGGTAAATAAAAGTCCAGTAGGTAAAATTCAACGAACAAATTTATTGGATGAAAACCACACAGTAATAAATCCCTCAAGCGCTTTCGCTCAGTGCAATACTGAGCTTTATCAAGATAAACACCATATAACAACTGCTCCTATTTAAATACTTAAAAGTAATAATGTGATCAATTAAATTAAAAAACTAATTGATAAAATATCACCTGCAAGTACTTGGTATTAAAAGGGCTACATATAAAACCAGTTGAATAGCCTTGTCATAATATTTCTCCTATATATAAAGGCTCGAAACATAAACTTCTTGCCAAACATTGTTCAACAAAAACAAAACATTAAATGGATCATATTGCGATCAAGATAATAAATACATAATGAGTACTAAATAAATATAAAGAAAAAATAAATGAATAAATAAAAAATACTGAATAAATATAAAAAATCAAAATAATAATAAAAAATATGTGAATCAATTCTTTGGGAGTGTATTAAGTGTGTGAATATATCATTTTTATGTTGTATTATTATAATTTGGCTCTTCTTAATTTCAAAACACTGCTCAAATTCATGTTGCCATTAAGCCCTGGCCATTTTGTTCAACCTGGACAATTGGATGGGGAACAGGAAATTCATCCCTGGTTTGGTACCTATATCTCTAATGGACACAGGCAACCTGTAAATGTTTCATCTCCCAGGCCCCTGCTTGTAAATGTTTCATCTCCCAAGCATCTGCTTACACTTATCAAGGATACCAGAAGTTGTCAAGAGATTTGGGATGCATGGCTAGGCTTAAAAAGGCCCTTATGGTCATTAGCCTAGTAAACACCTATGAACCAGTTCTGTAATTGCTTAGCTATTATATCCTAAATAATCAGTATCAAATGTGCATATGTGGAGATACCTGCAATAAGTTATTTTCATGTTTGTGCTGGTAGTTCTGCTTTACCCAGCACATTAGCTAACATATCTGACAACTGTAATGGATTATCTGTATACACCTGCCAGTGTCTGGAAGCCAATTGTTTTTCTTTTGAATGTTAAGTACCTGTTGATGTGCCTCAAGTGAAAGTTGCAAAACTCCAGAACTCTTCTGTCTTGTAATGAGTCGGGTATTAAGAGACACTGAGGTCCTGTTGGCAATTGCTAGATTTTTCAGGATGGAAATATCTGGCATTTCACCACTGGCTTTATAATGTGATTTTATCACACACAGTTTTATTTTATGTAGGACTTGGTCCTTGTTTCTGTTTCTATTTCTTATAGTTGGTCTATATTAAATCAGTGAACATTTAAAAAAACGAACACTGATTTATTGACCACATGTAAGCAAAAGCTTACAATCCCGAACACTCAAAACAGCGATTTTTTTTCCTATGAAAAAAAATCATTGTTCCACAAAAAAAATAAAATAAAAATAAAAACTTCAAAACATTACATAAAGTGAGGGGCTTTATCCCCCACACCCCCTTACTTAAATATATCAACTCCTAGATCGCACTACAGTGAAGAAAATGGCAAAGTAATGGAGGCAGCCAAGCCGTTTCACTATTTTGCTGTTTTGTGCTTTCAAGTTTGATCAAGATGCATTTGAAGGATTGCGTCTTCGATTATATAATAGGAACCCTCTTATAGTATGAGGACTTTGGAATTCAGTTCAGTACAATTGCGTTAATATATTCCCTTGCATTTTGGATTCTTTGTTGGTTACTTGTGAATAGCTAACTGGATGCCTGTACAGAAGATCTTTTTTTGTTGTTCTTTTTGTGAGGCACACCACAATTGTGAGACTGCAGTCTTAAGTCTGATCATTCAGTACTTCCAGTGGTTGTTGATCTTGCATTGTTATGTATGATTTCTACCAGCTTGCGATCTACTACAAGAGTGAAATTGTGTCCATGGAATTGCTAATGGAAGGGTTCACAACTCCGTTACTGCTTCTATTTCTATTTGTGGTTAATGTATATCTACATCAGTGAGGTTTTTATGGGCATATGCTAATGATAGTGACCTTTGCCCTTCTGAGTTAGTGTGCCTTTTAGCCAGTCAGACTAACAATAGCAACAACATAGGTTTCTGTTATTGGCTCAAAACATGACATGGTCTGATCTGATAGTAATCACTCTTTTTGTCTTTATAATAGCCTGTTATGAGTCTCAGTCCAAACTCTTTCCCTGAGATTCAGAAACCTTAGCCACATTGCAGTAAGCATTTGTGTGTCATGAGTGGCCATGCTCAATGTGTTTATGATTCAGAAAGACACATAGCATAAGTTGTGAATGGCAGGTAGCATAGCTATCCATGGTATATGCTAATGACCATATAAACTGATGGTAATGAGTAACATTATTAAAATGAAGGTTGTTGTGTATGTCATTGAAGCAAATCCAGATAGCAGAGCAATTAAAAATGTGTACAGAGGGCAATGTGGTGTTCTAGTACTAGTATTGTTGAACACAGCATACAGCTAAATTCCCATGTTCAGACTACTGAACTAGGGAAAAATGTTATGTATTGGCACAGCATTAGTTATTGTATGTATGGAAAAAGCTGTTATAGCTACTGCTAGCCACAGTGCTGCACATTGTCATCCTCTGAGGTGCCATGTCTCCTGTCTGAGCTTAACATTTCATGTACTCCATGACATTGACATTGTGGACCAGTAATATGTGTATATGCATATGATGCAGGAGTTGGCAGACATGTTGGTCTCATCTAAACTCCTGTGGAAGTTGTACATTACCAATCCCAGTAGATACCAATATATGTGTGGCATTATGTATACTAGCTACAAGGAACTTCCAGTGACAACAAGGGGAACAGTGGGGACATCTCAGGCATCTGCCTCAAGAATATTCCATCTGCTTCTCGATGCTATGCTCCTGCATGTAGGGGAGCATATGTGGTTTCCATGAACTACAGAGGAGAGATCCAATGCCATACAGGAATTTTCTGATATAGCCCATTTCTATGAGATATTAAGGATCATAGCCTGCACCCACATTGAAATAAAGGCCCCACCTGAGGAACTGAGAAGGTGTGTGAACAAGAAAAGATATTACTCCATCAATTGCCAGGTAGTCTGTAATACACACAATATCTTTTACAATGGGTATGTATTTGTGAAGGCCACCCATGCAGTTGTCACAACTCTGACATATGGCACAATTGTGGCCTCTGCCACTTGGTTTTGAAGGATGGCTTTCCCCTGGGGTATCTTATTGGTGATTCTGGATATGGTATGGAACCCTGGCTACGACTCCAGTCAGAAATCCACAGAATTAAACAGATTAGGGATGCAACTATGCCCTGTTGCAAACTATGGTCATTGCAAAGTATGTATGTTCCACACTTTCACTGCTTGAATGTAACCAGTGGTGCCCTGCAGTGTGACCCTGCCACATGTGCAAAAATGTTCTTGGTATGTGCAGTGCTATACAATATCATTCTTAGGAGGCAGCTGCAGTGGGCGGGGAGGGGGGGTAGTTGCTGCAAGAACAGCCACCAGCATTGCAGTCATTGGAGTCTGAGCAAGATAAAGCATCAGTGGAGCAACTAGCAGTGGGGGATAAATATGCTAGAGGGAGGCAGGTGCAATGTGCCATGACTCTAGCAAAGAGGCAGAGGCTTGCAGACAGCTTTGGCCCGTAACCCAGCATCTACAATACAGTAGAAGGGATGCAAGCAAATCCAACACCAGATTATGCCTATGCATAGGCTGCCCCCACTGTACATGAGACATAGAAAACTCAGCTAACAAGTACAATGGGCAGGACACAGCTACCATTATTTTCAAAGGTGGAGGACGGAGCATGGGTGGGCAATATCTTTCACAGAGAAATGTATTAGTGTTGAGGGCAAAGAAAAGTGAGTCTGCCCTTATGTATAGGGGCTATGAGGGGCTAGGTATATATATATATATATATATATATATATATATATATATATCTATATATATATATATACACACACACACACACACACACACACACACACCTGTATAACCCAAACCACACAGCTTTACAAAGGTGCCTAGTGAGTACTGTGGCAAGGAAAGTAAGTATATTGTTATGCAAACATACTGCTAAATACCTGGCGTATGTCCCATGAATATTCTTGAGGTGTACTGAAATTCTGCTGCAATAGCCAACACTACACCATGTAACTATGATGGTGTATCCATGCCTCTGATAGAGACAGAAACTCCTCAATCTCCATCAAAGGTGACTTGACTGATGGTCCAGGTGGATAGCTCTTTTCTCTGCAGGAAATGTAATGTAAGTGGGCTCTGTGATGAATCTATTCATAAGTACAGTCATGGCCATGTACTGCATTAATGTCCACCACAAGATCTTTCCAGGCACAGTCACAATATGCGCAGTCTGCAGCATCCTACCCAAACAGCCACCTGCCATGGAAACAGACGGCCTGCAGTAGTACCTCATTTTCCGAGTCTTGCTTAGCAGAGTCTCTGTTGCTCCTTCACTTATCCTTAGTAGACATTTTTCTGTAGTCATGGAAAAGAATGGTGTTTCCATGGTGGTAATGACAGATCCAGCCAATCCTTTACCACACTGTATTTCCTCTTGTCTGTATACAAAGTTGGTGATGTCTGATACTCATACATGTCTATCAGGACAGTTCATACAGTGTCAAACTCATAATGCTATTGGCAACATTTCACTTACGTCACAAACCCCTTAGAGTCCCAGTCACTACACTGACAACAGTGTTTTCTTTCATTGTTAAAAACACTTGCATAAGTGTTGCATTTATAAGCTATACACCAAAGAATTTGTGTACCATTAAGTCCCATTAGAAGGTGGGCATGAATTTCTGAACATGTATTCTGACTAATTGCTGTTAGGTGTGGTTCTCATTAGGCTTGCTATGGCTTCAGCACAGCACTTATTTTCCCTGCCTTTAATTTGTAATGAGATCTGGGGCTCATTGTACACACTAGGTAAACAGAGGCAGGGTGGTCTTGACCGTGCTCACTATGTTTCCAAATCTCAGGGCTAGTTAAACTTTTCTTTAAGGGGGTTGAGTGTTGGTATAATGGTTAAGGTGTTTACCTGACAGTCACAAAATATAGAGTTTGATTCTCACCATTAAAATGAAATTGGCTGGGCTTAAAATGTGCAGCTAGCTTAGTACTTACCTACAATCAGTGATGGTAAAAGAGATTATGGATATATCTTAAAGTACTTTTTCCCGTGCCTAACTTAAAAAAATCTCTAATGAATATATCATCTTTGGGTTGCAGCGATATTTTCAGTTTTCTTTTAACCTTTGAAATACTAAGATTGTAAGATGTAGATGTTATTTTAATGTTTTGCCACTTTTATGTCACCACTGTAGTTTCTGACATCCCTCCCAAGACTTTGTATGGCATTTTCAAATATGTTTGCAGCTGAGATAACTACAAAAATTAAATACTTTGCTGGTTTTCTACTACAGAGGACTAGTGAACATTATGATGTTTCTGCTACCACAGGGAAATGCTAATTGGTCAGCTTCAAGAAGCAGACTGGCTCACTCTTATTCACACAGTCATAAGGTCACAGGCCCTTAAAGAAGCTTAGCTGTAACACTCCTTGATATTGAGAGCATGCTAATTACTGTTAGTAAGGAGATTATTTTCTATATATCCCAATTATAAATTTATGGCATCACATCCAGTCATTGTCTAAAGCAGATAGAGTTTTACATTACCTGATGTGCACTAGGAGTTTATTCCGAAGGCAGGGAATGCACTAGATTAGGAATTTGTTCTGCCTCTGGTATTTTTGATCTTGCAGTGGAGGGTGAGATCTTTGACGTGTTAAGTGGAAAATAGGAACCAAATACCTCCAAAAATAAACGTTGGAAGAAAGCTCAGCAACCTGGGTGGAAGTGCTGGATCAAATATGTATTTTTAGCTTGTATCAATAAATTTCTTTTGAGCGTTAATGGACCTTGGAGTTTGTCTTCCTTAAAGTACGGCAGCAACACAGTATTTGATCCAGCACTTCCACCCAGGTTGCTGAGCTTTCTTCCAACGTTTATTTTTAAGTGGAAAATAGTAGTGAATTTCAGTACTCAATGAGGCTAAACAGTTTTTTTTGGGGAAATTTTCCAAAACAGACAGCGTCCATTGACTTATGACAATGAGTGAGTGACATTCTGAAGTAGTTTTTCCAATAATATGAGTGCAGCTACTGAGGCAGAAATGTTTTGCATGATTTGTACAGCAATTTACATAAAGGATAAGAGCATGCATAATTACTGTTTCATAATTGTCTCAAATGATTGATCTGTTTCCTTTCTATACACACCATTTGATGGAGCAGAGCTTCTGTTGAACATCACTTAACAGCTTCAGGCCACTGTTTTTCTTTTCAAGGCTAATACACATGATAAGAATCGCAGCATCTCTATCATTTATTTATTTTACATTTGTTGACCGGGAAAGTCCAACTGGATACATGTCCATTTTCACCGGAGGCCCAGGGAAAAAAGCTCCACAGTTACATTTTAAGCAAAATAATAAGGTGTATACAGACGCATTCAAATTTACATAGTACCAAACTTAACACTGACTAGTAACATAGTTCTGAAGCTTGAGATTTAACATATTTACATAGACTGAACACATCTTTTACAGTTTTAGGTTGAGACATTACATAATGGTGAGCCGAAAGACAAACAACAACATTACATAATGGTGAACACTGTTAGTAGGGGTTGCATTTTTTGCTTTATACCGTTGACTTGTGAGCAAGTTAGCCACAGTAGGGAGTATAGCAAGAAAGAGAGCAAAGATTAGACATAGTAGGGAGTATAGTAGCAGGAGAAGAGACAGGGCTGGGAAATTGAATAACAGATTAAGTAAGAAAAGCAGGAGGAGTAAGTAGCTTCAGTATAGAGTAAGAGTAGAGTTGTAATGAGAACAGTGTAGTGGATAGATAACAGTGTCCTAGCAGTGACATATGGGTATTGACTAAGGGGTTAGAACAATGTTCACCATTGTTTTGCATTAGCATGAATTTTCTGAAGGATGTGGAGTCTTAAACTCAAATGTTTGTTATTATTTAATGACTTCAATCCTCAGCTATTTACCAGAAAAGTACAGCTTTTAGGAGGAACAAACCAAAAATATGAGGCAAAAATTTGGACATTCTGCAAAAATATGTACAGTTGAGAGGTATGCCAAGCTACTTCAGAATGTTTCATTGCATTCATTAACTTGTGGCTGGAATTCAGGGGTACTTTCACATATTTCAACCCACCCCAATATAGCCAGATTTTTCCTTTTGACACTATTGCACTCTCCATGTAGATGGACTTTATGATATTCCTCTGTGTAGGCTGGAGTTTTGGATACTGTCATCCAGTTTCTCTCCTTTTATAACTTCATTTCTAGCCTCTGGGGAAAGTTTGGTTTGCAATGAGGTCACCTTTCTGACCTCTGCTGGCTACATATTGAAAATCCAGGAGCCATAATTATGAGTCACATAGCTATAAAATAAAGTCTGAATGTAATTGTATTGCAGCAATGTGGCAGCTCACTCTAATGACATGAAATCATTTTATGGGAGGAATTCAGCCATCTACACCCCCAACATGAACATCCAATACACCCCTGCTATTTACTGTGACTCTGCTAAATGTGAATACTCCAAGTACAGCAGTCTCAGACATACCATATATATCCTTCTTTTTCACACTGACTCTCACCATTCCTTGGACTGCAAATGCACTCTTTGCACTTCCAAAAGGAGCACAGCCTTTCCCTCCACTTTAGACTGAACATATATGAGTTCCTTCACACTAAAATTATTCCTGTTTAATGTATTAGCAGGCTTATTTTCAAACATTGCTATCTCCTTGCCTTTTAACCTATTTGTAGACATGTTCTCAAACATTTCTACCTCTTTGCCTTTTAACATATTTGTACACATGTTCCCAAACATTTCTACCTCTTTGCCTTTTAACATATTTGTAGGCATGTTCTCAAACATTTCTACCTCTTTGCCTTTTAACATATTTGTAGGCATGTTCTCAAACATTTCTGCCTCTTTGCCTTTTAACATATTTGTACACATGTTCCCAAACATTTCTACCTCTTTGCCTTTTAACATATTTGTACACATGTTCCCAGACATTTCTACCTCTTTGCCTTTTAACATATTTGTAGGCATGTTCTCAAACATTTCTACCGCTTTGTCTTTTAACATATTTGTACACATGTTCCCAAACATTTCTACCTCTTTGCCTTTTAACATATTTGTAGGCATGTTCTCAAACATTTCTACCTCTTTGTCTTTTAACATATTTGTAGACATGTTCCCAAACATTTCTACCTCTTTGCCTTTTAACATATTTGTAGACATGCTCCCAAACATTTCTACCTCTTTGCCTTTTAACATATTTGTACACGTTCCCAAACATTTCTACCTCTTTGCCTTTTAACATATTTGTAGACATGTTCCCAAACATTTCTACCTTTTTGCCTTTTAACATATTTGTAGGCATGTTCCCAAACATTTCTACCTCTTTGCCTTTTAACATATTTGTACACATGTTCTCAAACATTTCTACCTCTTTGCCTTTTAACATATTTGTACACATGTTCCCAAACATTTCTACCTCTTTGCCTTTTAACATATTTGTACACATGTTCCCAAACATTTCTACCTCTTTGCCTTTTAACATATTTGTAGACATGTTCCCAAACATTTCTACCTCTTTGCCTTTTAACATATTTGTAGGCATGTTCTCAAACATTTCTACCTCTTTGCCTTTTAACATATTTGTAGGCATGTTCTCAAACATTTCTACCTCTTTGCCTTTTAACATATTTGTAGGCATGTTCTCAAACATTTCTACCTCTTTGCCTTTTAACATATTTGTAGGCATGTTCCCAAACATTTCTACCTCTTTGCCTTTTAACATATTTGTACACATGTTCCCAAACATTTCTACCTCTTTGCCTTTTAACATATTTGTACACATGTTCCCCAAACATTTCTACCGCTTTGCCTTTTAACATATTTGTACACATGTTCTCAAACATTTCTACCTCTTTGCCTTTTAACATATTTGTAGGTATATTTTTAAACATTGCTACCAGAAGGCTCCTTACCTTTTAACATATATGTGTAGGTATGTTTTTAAACATTGCTACCTCCAGGCTCCTTACTTTTTAACATATATATGTAGGCATGTTTTAAACATTTCTACCTCCTTGCCTTTTAACATATTTGCAGACATCTTTATTAAACATTTCTACCTCTTTGCCTTTTAACATATTTGTAGGAATGTTTTTAAGCATTGCTACCTGCTTGCCTTTTTCTTAAACATTGCTGCCTCCTTTCAAATAACAGCTGCAACAGGTTGCTACTGAAGTAAACTCTATGGACTGACTTCAACTTCTCAGCCTCATACCTCGCACACTTGAAG